>NC_030431.2:14203082-14448082 GCF_001660625.3 Ictalurus punctatus | reverse complement strand
GTCACTGTTGATGCATATTTATGCATCAGAATAAAATGTATCTGATGAAACTAAAAAAAACCTAGCTCTTATAAGATAATAAATAATGCATAATAACCATAACAGATAATGGTGTTGGCCTTATTTTTAATATCCTTTGCCATAAGGATTTAAGCATAGACATTCACAGGCACACAAAAATTAAAGTCATCCCTTAAAACCTGAGAGAGAACACTGGTAAGATACCTCAACAGATTGTAAACAAACAATGATAAAAACATACCTTTTTTTAAAATGAAGGGTCTTCCTCATTTATGAGGATTTAATATTATAAGTAGGGATGCATCAATACCAATATAAGTGTCATGTATCGGTCCAGTACCGTGCTCAGAGTTCATTGCTCCAATACTAAAAGTTGATACCATGTGATTCTACGTGAGGTAAGCCGAGTGTAGAGATGACACAAAATGACAGTGTATTTCACGATTAATGGCAATCAAAGCAAAAGCAGGCTGCAAACTGTGCTCTGGGAAAATATCGACAGGAGAAACTAAAGAATAGTCCTACAATACAAGTAACCTTATAAAATATCTTAAACCTAAAACTCAGCATGAGGACTTCATAGCTAGCAGCAGATGGCAGCACCCAATATAAACAGAGCTAAATAAACTGTTCCATTATGAACGTGATACCTTAAAGGGGTCATGACATAAGAAATCTAATTTTCCTTGATCTTTTGACATAGGTCATTGTACCATTAAATCGTCCTGGAGGTTTTATAGCTTAATACGTCCTCCTCAATACAAAAAGAGCATTCATTTAACCAAGCTCCAAAAACGGCTCATTTGGATGTGGCAGGATTTGTGACATCACACAGGAAAACACATTTGCATATGACTGCCCCAAAAGCAAGACATCGACATCTAATTTTACATCATCGCACCGTTGGCCCTGCCCACTGACGCTCAGTCGCTGAAAACAGTTTCGCACGTTTATGGCAGGGGGAGTTGATAATTAATCCATAGGCAAAGATCTTAGCCAATCATAGCAGTGGGTGGTTACACTGAAGTTAAAGGACAGAGACAGAGTGGAAAAGGGTAATAAATTATTACTTTTGTGCAAACAAAACTTTACTAATATTATAATTACACCTCAGGGGAAATAATCAAATAAAAACATCTCATGACTCCTTTAATACTACAGTATGTTAGTCATTTTGGAATCAATATCACCAAATCACATGTACTCATATTCTTATTTGGTCTGAAAAAAAAAATTGTATTGTTCCATCCCTATTTATAACTTTATGACCTTATGATCACCATTTAACAGGAAATTTCCCATTTATACAGGAACCGCAGGGAGAGTGCATATTAATAATTATACATGTTTGTCTGATTACACATGCCGTAATTAGGGCCTCGTGCCACATGTAGATAACATTTGCAGAAGTGTTACTCTAAATGTGCACAAATCTTGCATCAGATGTTGCAATTCCAGTGTGTTGCCTACTTTCTAAACCTACATGTGTATATACTGTATTACTGTAAAGAGTGTCTAAAATAAGGTTCTAAAAAGACCAGGTAAGATGACTAACCTACTGACCTACTGTCTGTGTGTGGTAATGCAGCAGTCCTTCTTTACAAAATGAGAACATCATTTCAGTGACAGATGAACATTATAATACACACCAGACTGTTTTTTTTTTCAGGAAATGTAAGCTATATTACGCACAGACTGACCTCACTCATATTCAAATGAACTGTAAGTATTCCACTGTATACATCTGTACAGGTACAGTAAATCAAATATCACATGATTTTTTGCACTTTTGTTGATTATTTAAAAAGAAGAATTCATTGCAAGAACTCCATTTTTTTTTACAAGGAAAGCTGACATGACACGGACATCTCAACTCACACATTTCAATACCGAGTAAAACCATCCATGTACTATTATTTTTTTTTAACGATCAAGTGACTTTTTGCTTTTCTTTGACATTTAAAAAAAATTAAGAGCTCACTATATTTACCAGCTAGTGACAGAACCCTATCTTGTGCAGTCTCATTCTCATGGGACAGACTCATAGTCCAAATCTATTTTCTAGCCCAACCCCTGGAGGAAAAAAAGTTCAAACCAAACAATAACAATAATAACGGTTTGTTTCTAATAATGAGACTTTGAGTCTGTCTTTGTGTTATGCCGAGAGGAGCTGATGCAGTGGTTGTTGTCTCTAGCGTCAAAACTTGAGATAAAAGAGAATGAGTGTGAGCAGTTGGCAGACAGAGCTGGATGGAGAAAGTGCAGCGCTGTTCACATCGTGGATCGCTCCTGGGCCTGTGGAAAGAGAGAGAAAGCGCACATTCTGAGCTCTTACACCATCCCTATGTGCCTGAGGTTCTCTAGCTTATGTGTGTGTGTGTGTGTGAGTACCTGAGTAAGTAATGTATGAAACTGTTCACATTCAATAAAAATAAACAAATAAATATTAATAATAATTATCATCATCATCAAAACCAGACAGGAGCCTTGTTTAAATCAACATTTATTTAAATCTCTGCTACTATTATTTAAAGTAAAAATCCACCCTGAATGACCAGTGAATTAATCTTAATTAAGGTCTAAGATTTACTTTGTAATTAAATTCTCTATTGACTTGTTAGTTTAGACTATAGATGGGATGATAGCACTTTTTCTTTTCTGATACTGACACTGAAATCAGCTGATACTGATACCCATCCAATATAGTTTTCTCTTAAAAACTACTACTCTTTAAAATTCTTTTTTATAAACTGAAGAACTTCACAGTTAAACTCTTTCACACACAAAAAAAAACACTTACGTTGTAAATATAATTAATATGATGAATTATAAAGTATAAATATTATAATAAAATGGATCTATCATTTTTGGCTGGTATTGTCCCGGTAATGATACTGAGTATCAGATCGGAGTCACCTCTATAGTTTGACATGTTGGTCTATTTTCATTTTGCAAACAGTTACCTACATTAAAATGCTGTTCGACTACCTGCTGACTGTATGTGAGTGGGATTTTAGCCCTTGCTTCATCTCTCCACACAGTGAGTGATATAGCAGTGCTTTAGTTCTTCCAGCCTGCCCATCCCTCTAACCCCATATTTAAAATCGTTAATCCCCCCCCCCCCTATTAAACACCACTGTAACTCCACAAGCAATGACCAGCAATAGATAACTGATAACTTCTCCCATGAATAATGAAAACACAGAATTAACCAACAAACTAGCACCCGAGTCACAAAACACATCAGAATTATTTTTATATAAACATATTTAATGTGTTTCATGGTGGAATTTTTCTTTTAAATAAAGTATGTCTTAATGAAACTTTGGAATTATAAGGTTTTATCTGCCTTTTTTTCACAATGTGTTATTTACTTTTTAATAAATTTTGCAGTAAATTTAGTAAGTTTTACACAAAAATACAAAATGCTTAAAAAATATAAAATATTTTAAAGTTAGAAAGTTATACCAGCTTTGACATTATTTAGGGTGAAAATGTTTTGGCTTAATGTCTTAAAATCACAAAATTCTCTCCTAGAAGTTATCTTAAATGTTTAATTAACACACAGGTCAAATGATATGCTTAGCAGTTGTGACTTTTCTCACACATTTGAAACATTAGTAGATTACATTAGTTTATGTGTTAATATAATTTGCCTTAGTGAAACCAAGCAATGAATGGAGCTAAATGGATTTATATTACTAAATACGTTCGCTTACCGTACAGGATTATGCTTGCATTTGTGATTCCCAGCGTGTTCATGGCCACACACGTGTAGTTTCCATAGTCCTCTTCAGACACGTTGAAAAATATCAACATGGACTGTTTACCTTTGTTTTCTATTTTGACTCCATTGAGTCCATTGAGAAGGCTGCAATGAACAAGGTCAGGTTAATAATGCAGATTCCCATTTTAGTTAATGAAGTAATAAACAGAAAAGGTATTATCTTGGGTTTGAAACTAGTACAGCATTTCTAGCTAACTGGAGATTACATTTTCAGGTCTTTCAGTCAGTCGGTACACTGTTCATAATGAGCTCTCACTTGGACACTGCCAGCTCAGAGTTTTTGAACACAACTTTTGGATGCTAGACTGTTAGTATAAACTGTAAGACAAATGTATCCAGATCTCCCTTTTCCAGTTAGATCTACTGTAGATCGCCTCAACCGAAATCGAAATTTCTACACTTACATATTACTTATATTTTCTAATTCTGAAGTATTTAACTTGAACACATTTATAAGTTTAACCAAAAATGTTAAAAAAAAAAAAAAGCTTCAGTAACCACCAGTGTATTTTGTTAATATGCCTGTACTAAACCCTTTTCAGATCTAATGTGATATGTATGAGTGTGAACAATGCAATGCTATTTCTCCATTACAATTATTTAAATGTGCTTATTTTATTGTGTGCATCTTCTGTATTTCCTTCTTTCTTGCTTGCTCATTGCTTTGGTTTAAACAGCATTTCCTTCCTATATATTACAGATACATTCTTGAAATTTCTTCATTGAGAATTAGACTTGCTGCTATTCACCCACACATCTCAAAACTTACATTTAAAATGGGTAACAACAGTTACAGGGAGATTACAGTAGATTCACATTTTTATTTTAAAAACAATGACCTGTCTAGATTATCACATAACAATTGCCTATGCAGTCCACTGTGGTAGAAAAGCATATACCTTCATGCACTTAATCAAGTAAGATTAAAACCTAATCCTCCACTAAAACTATTCTTACATAAATTTTGTTTATTTTTATTTTAAAAAAGCCACTGCTGCTTGACACATTTTACACAACTAAGGACTGTGATGGATCTTGTTTAAAACTGAAGTGTTAACGATAGGCCTCCATTTTGCAATCCAATTGCTCTATATTTACATTCTCATTCCTCAGTATTTTCTTCAGAAACTCACCCTAAGTGCACTTATTCTTATGTACTATGCACACACATACATCTCACATGTATATAAATACTCGCTGGTCAGCTGTACATCAGCACATTCATGTGGCAGCAGTGCATTGCATAAAATCATGCAGATACACAATAAGAGTTTCAGTTAATGTTCACATCAGTATTGGAAAAAAAAAGTAACCTGGCCTTTTTCAAATCTTCACCTGTCTAGTTTCGGTCAGTCTGTGCCACATACTTTTATTGTCCTCCGATCTCTCTCTGGTCTGCTCGCTCTCTCTCTCTCTCTCTCTCTCTCTCTCTCTATCTCTCTCTCTCTCTATATATATATATATATATATATATATATATATAAACACACACACACACACACACTCACACACATCAATCAGCCATAACATTAACACCACTGACAGGTGACGTGAATGCCATTTATTATCTCATTACAATGGCACCTGTTAAAGGGTGAGATGTATTAGGCAGCAAGTAAACAGACAGTTCTCAGAGTTTATGTGTTGGAAGCAGGAAAATGGGCAAGTGTAAAAATCTGAGCCACCTTGACAAGGGCCGAATTGTAATGGCTAGATGACTGGGTCAGAGCAACTCCAAAACCGCAGGTCTTGTGGTGTGTTCCCAGTATGCAGTGGTTAGTACCTACCAAAAGTTGTCGAACGGAGGACAACCAGTAAACCAGCAACCAGGGTCATGGGTGCACAAGGTTCATTGATGCATGTGGGGAAGGGGAAAAAAGGCTAGCCTGTCTGGTCTGATGCCACAGAAGTGTTACTGTAGCACAAATTGCTGAAAAAGTGCATGCTGGCTATGATACACAGTGCATCGCAGCTTCCTGCGTATGGGGCAGAGTAGCCTCAGACCGATCAGGGTGTCCATGCTGACCCCTGTCCACTGCCGAAAGCGGATAATGTGCCCTTCCACACTGCAAAAATTGTTCAGGAACATGAGGAACATGACAAAGAGTTCAAGGTCTTCACTTGGACTTCAAATTCCTCAGATCTCAATTCGACCGAGCATCTGTGGGATGTGCTGGACAAACAAGTCCAATCCATGGAGGCCCTACCTCACAACTTACAGGACTTAAAGGATCTGCTGCTAACGTCTTGGTGCCAGATACCAGAGCACACTTCCAGAAGTCTGGTGGAGTCCATGCCTCAACAGGTCAGAGCTGCTTTGGTAGCAAGAGGGGGACCTACATAATATTAGGCAGGTGGTTTTAATGTTTAATGTGGTAGCTGATTGATGTGTGCAAGCAAAATCACAATTTTCACAATCTATTTTAAAGTAGGAATTCAGTGCAATGCTCAAACACAGAATAATATTTAAATATATGCTAGTTTTTCACATTCTCAGCATCTCAACATCCTTGTCAGCCTTCCTATGGTACAAACCAACTATTATCTCTACAATTTTCTTTATTGTTATATTGCAGTGTCTGCTTTTCTCTCTATATACAGTATCTCACAAAAGTGAGTACACCCCTCACATTTTTGTAAATATTTGATAATATCTTTTCATGTGACAACACTGAAGCAATTACACTTTGCTACAATGTAAAGTAGTGAGTGTACAGCTTGTATAACAGTGTACATTTGCTGTCCCCTAAAAATAACTCAACACACAGCCATTAATGTCTAAACCGCTGGCAACAAAAGTGAATACACCCCTAAGTGAAAATGTCCAAATTGGGCCCAAAGTGTCAATATTTTGTGTGGCCACCATTATTTTCAAGCACTGCCTTAACCCTCTTGGGCATGGAATTCACCAGAGCTTCACAGGTTGCCAATGGAGTCCTCTTCCACTCCTCCATGACGACATCACGTAGCTGGTAGATGTTAGAGACCTTGTGCTCCTCCACCTTCCATTTGATGATGCCCCAGAGATGCTCAATAGGGTTTAGGTCTGGAGACATGCTTGGCCAGTCCATCACCTTCACCCTCAGCTTCAGGTGTGTTTGGGGTCGTTCTCATGCTGGAATACTGCCCTGCGGCCCAGCCTCCGAAGGGAGGGGATCATACTCTGCTTCAGTATGTCACAGTTCATGTTGGCATTCATGGTTCCCTCAATGAACTGTAGCTCCCCAGTGCTGGCAGCACTCATGCAGACCATGACACTCCCACCACCATGCTTTACTGTAGGCAAGACACACTTGTCTTTGTACTCCATACCTGGTTGCCGCCACACACGCTTGACACCATCTGAACCAAATAAGTTTATCTTGTTCTCATCAGACCACTGGACATGGTTCAGGTAATCCATGTCCTTAGTCTGCTTGTCGTCAGCAAACTGTTAGCGGGCTTTCTTGTGCATCATTCAATTCAATTCAATTTTATTTGTATAGCGCTTTTTACAATAGACATTGTCTCAAAGCAGCTTTACAGAAATATCAGCACGGTATACAGATATTAAAGGTGTGAATTTATCCCAACTGAGCAAGCCACTGAGTGGCGACGGTGGCAAGGAAAAACTCCCTAAGATGTTTTAAGAGGAAGAAACCTTGAGAGGAACCCGACTCAGAAGGGAACCCATCCTCATCTGGGTAACAACAGATATTGTGAAAAAGTTCATTATGGATTTATATGAAGTCTGTATGGCGTTAAGAGCAGCCGTAGTCCCAGCAGTCTGGAATTAAAGAAGATTTGAGCTCCATCCAGAGGCAGAAAGGATCTGGATCTCTAGTATCTCCATAAATTCGTGTGGGGCTCGGCGAAAGGAGAGAGGGAGAAAGTAGAACAGAATCTAGTCAGGGTAGGCTTGAGTAAACAAATACGTTTTAAGCTTAGACTTAAACACTGAGACTGTGTCTGAGTCCCGAACACTAATAGGAAGACTGTTCCATAACTGTGGGGCCCTATAAGAGAAAGCTCTTCCCCCTGCTGTAGCCTTCACTATTCGAGGTACCGTCAGATAGCCTGCATCTTTTGATCTAAGTAGGCGTGGCGGATCATATAAAACCAAAAGGTCGCTTAGATATTGTGGCGCGAGACCATTTAGTGCTTTATAGGTTAATAAGAGTATTTTATAATTAATGCGAGATTTTACTGGGAGCCAATGCAGTATTGATAATATCGGTGTGATATGGTCGTATCTTCTAGTTCTAGTTAGGACTCTAGCAGCTGCATTCTGGACTAATTGGAGCTTATTTATATTCCTACTGGAACATCCAGACAGTATGGCATTACAATAATCTAATCTAGAGGTGACGAATGCATGAACTAGTATTTCCGCATCATGTAGTGACAATATGTTTCTTATTTTAGAAATATTTCTGAGATGAAAGAAGGCTATCCTAGTAATATTATCTACATGAGCATCAAATGATAGGCTGGAGTCAATAATCACTCCAAGGTCTTTAACTGCTGCACATGATGAAACAGAAAGACCATCCAGAGTAACCATGTGATCAGAAAGAATACTTCTAGCTACACGTGGGCCTAATAAAAGTATTTCTGTTTTATCAGAATTAAGCAGAAGGAAGTTAATTAACATCCAATGTCTAATGTCCTTTACACAATCCTCAACTTTACTAAGCTTATGTCTGTCCTCTGGCTTCGCTGAAACATACAACTGTGTATCATCAGCATAACAGTGGAAGCTAATTCCATGTTTACGAATAATTTGACCTAGGGGTAGCATATATAAAGTAAAGAGCAGTGGGCCTAAAACAGAACCCTGTGGAACTCCAAAAGTAACCTCAGTACGCATGGAGAATTCACCATTTACATCTACGAACTGATAACGATCGGTGAGATAAGACCTGAGCCAGGAGAGGACTGTTCCCTTAATACCAACAACATTTTCTAATCTGTCAAGGAGAATAGTGTGATCTATAGTATCAAATGCTGCACTAAGGTCGAGTAACACAAGCAGCGAGACACAACCCTGATCGTAAGTCAGTAGAAGGTCATTTACTACTTTAACTAACGCTGTCTCTGTGCTATGATGAGGTCTAAATCCTGACTGATATATTTCATGAATGTTATTCCTATCTAAGTACGAGCATAACTGCTTTGCTACAACCTTTTCTAAAATCTTAGAGATGAAGGGGAGATTTGATATTGGTCTATAGTTGGACAATTGAGACGGGTCAAGATCAGGTTTTTTAATCAAGGGTTTAATAACTGCTAATTTAAGTGATTTAGGTACATAGCCAGTGCTTAGGGAAGAATTGATTATATTTAGAAGTGGCTCAATTACTACTGGACCAATCTGTTTAAACAACTTTAGAAGAGGCTTCCTTCTGGGATGACAGTCATGGAGACCAATTTGATGCAGTGTGCGGCGTATGGTCTGAGCACTGACAGGCTGACCCCCCACCCCTTCAACCTCTGCAGCAATGCTGGCAGCACTCAGACGTCTATTTCCCAAAGACAACCTCTGGATATGACGCTGAGCACGTTCACTCAACTTCTTTGGTCGACCATGGTGAGGTCTGTTCTGAGTGGAACCTGTCCTGTTAAACCGCTGTATGGTCTTGGCCACTGTGCTGCAGCTCAGTGTCAGGGCTTTGGCAATCTTCTTATAGCCTAGGCCATCTTTATGTAGAGCAACAATTCTTTTTTTCAGATCCTCAGAGAGTTCTTTGTCATGAGGTGCCATGTTGAACTTCCAGTGACCAGTATGAGGGTGTGTGAGAGCGATGACACCAAATTTAACACACCTGCTCCCCATTCACACCTGAGACATTGTAACACTAAACAAGTCACATGACAACGGGGAGGGAAAATGGCTAATTGGGCCCAATTTGGACATTTTCACTTAGGAGTGTACTCACTTTTTTTGCCAGCGGTTTAGACATTAATGGCTGTGTGTTGAGTTATTTTGAAGGGACAACAAATTTACACTGTTACACAAGCAGTACACTCAATACTTTACATTGTAGCAAAGTGTCATTTCTTAAGTGTTACATGAAAAGATATAATCAAATATTTACAAAATTGTGAGGGGTGTACTCACTTTTGTGAGATACTGTACATGTTTATCTTGTACAATTGGATGCAAGTCCATTGTAACACTGCTGCTAAAACCAGAATAAAGCAAGTGTTCAACTCAATTCCCTGAAGGTTAAACCCAAATCTCTACAGCCGTGTTCTGGAACACCAACAGATCCACAAAGGTGCTGCTTTGATTATGTGTGTCCTTGTTAGCTGTTAACTGTGAAGTGCTATGAACATTGTGTTGCAAAACCATCATTTTAAAATAGAAAACGTACCGCCTCTCTTCTTTGTACCACTGAAAGTCAGCAAGAGGAACAGCTGATGCTTCACACTGCAGCACTCCTCTCTGTCCAACAGCAGTCCCTGTACTGCGAGCTTGTGAAATGACCGGAGGATCTGTGGGGTGAATGCACTAGACTAATGATGATCATAAACGACTATGTCAGTGTTATTGAATGTGCAGGCATTTCTTTCATATCAGTGGGACTGACAGTAGACTTACAGTTTACTGTGACTTGTACCGTCCTCACATCCGGGGGTGAGATGTCATTTGAAGAGATGCACTCATATGATCCGGACTGTTCTTTGGTGATTGAAGTCATCTCAACATACTCGCCCTCACTGATGAATCTACGACCTGCGATAAAATTTCAAAACACCACTTAAAATGTGAAGTTGAATAGACTACTATAACTTGAATGATCTGCTTTGAAACATAAATAACAAATAAAAGTGGTGCATATAATTGGCAATGGTAAATTAAAGTATTCATAACATTGCACAGCATTTGTACTACACAACCAAACCAGGTTGTGATAATTCCAGCATTTTGACTTCATTATCAATATCAGATTTAGTATTGTGATTCTCTATACCAAAATGACACTTTGCACAAAAATAAAAAATTAATGAAAAAATGCTGAACACTTTGCATTTTGCATTTAACGCCAATCTGTGTTTGATATTTCATCACGGGCCTTCATAATTAGTCTACATAAAATTCTGATGATTAATTTTTGATTGTAAAGAAGCAAACTGAGTGTCACAAACTTCATGAGTGTCTATAATGGAAAACTAGTTAATCACATTGCTGAAGTAAACTCAATAAAACATCTAAGGCTGCCAAATCTATGTTGAGGCTGTGATGTTTGTCAGCTACTGTAAATTTTCTACAGTATGCTCATGGTGGCTGTTCCCTTCCAAAAGGAACTCAACCTTTCGTGAGCTTCAAGCTGTGGGAGGCACCCTCGTGCGCGACCGGTATCTGAAGCATGTGTAACATCATGCCTATTTATAGGCCTGCCATGATCGGGTTATGTGGCAATTAAGTGCGTCGCGTGATATAAAAATGGCAGAGTGAACAGAGCCATCAGCCTTATTATCTTCAGTGAGACTGCATGTAAGTCATTTTGTAATGCTCACAAAAAGACTTCATTTCCTCTCTCTCATTTCTGTCTCTTTACTTTTCTGTCACTTTAAAAATAGGGAAAAGTATGAGTGAGAGAGAATTCAGGAAGTGTGTCACGCCTTGCTCCTGTTTCATCATGGGAGGGCAGGGGGGCTGGACACACTTTCTGTGTGAAGTGTCTAGGAATGGAAGATGCCAGGGCAGCCCTCGAGAGGTCTGACTGTGAGCAATGTGAATGCCTTATAATTAGACAGCTCCGCTCACTCTTTTGGTTTCTTTTGGTTTGGTTTCAGAAGGTTTCAGCCTTCTGGCACAGGTCCGGGGGATCCCGTATAGATCTGGAAAAGGAGCCGGAGACGAGCACTGCTCCCTCTCTCTTGCTCTGTCTTCTGTGTCCGGCTCTCTGCCGGATTTTGGAGCTCACGTCACAACTCCTCCTTCCGCTATGGAAAACCAAAAAAATAAATAAATAAACCCTCGCTGACTCTGAGGAGCCAGAAGTTTTACCATCCAGGCCATTTAAGGGCACCTCGACATTGGTGGGCAAGGCCTATGTGGCAGCGGGTCTCACTTGTGGGTGACTGCATACAATGGTAGTGTTGCAGGGCTACCAAGCAGACCTGCTGAGACCTCCTTTCCCATTGTGCCGTTTGCCTGGACATCCACGTGTGGAGCCCAAGGCAGCGCTAGTGTAAGAGAGGCACAGAAAGGGAGTGTGGTGGCTCGTCTCCCCCTACGGAGAGCCAGGGGGATCAGGTGGACACAGTCACAGCCTACTAATAGGCCTGATCTAAAAATGATCATAAAGGCCAAGCAGACAAAGAAGGAGCGGTCCTGAAGGGCCGCAGAGGGATGTATCAGGGGATATACGGTTGTTAGAGCAATTAGCCCCCATTACTACATTAGGGCCTCCCCTAGCCAAGGCTGTCCCAAAGTTTCAGTGTTCTCTGGTCAACGAGCTGTCACAGGGCAACAAAAATCTGATGCTTTCCCTCCAACAGAATGTGGAAAAGTTAACATCACTAAAAGACCATCTGGCAGTGTGGAAAATACTGCCAAATGTGCCTCCATGGGTTATGTCTACTGTGGAAAAGGTTTACCAGGTCCAGTTCAGAGCTCGACCCCCCTGGTTCTGAGGTGTGCTCACCACAGCAACCAGCACAGAGAAGAGCCTGACATTAGCGCAGGTAGTAAGATCCCTCTTGGACAAAGGGGCCATAGAACATGTACCCAATTCCCTAAGGGAGGGAGGTTTTTACAGCCTTTATTTCCTGGTCCACAACAAAGATAGGAGTATGCGGCCAGTTTTAGATCTGTATCATCTGAATTGTACTCTTCGGACATACAGGTTCAAGATGCTGACGCTCAAAATTATCCTTCCACAAATTCAGTTTGAGGACTGGTTTGTGACGACAGATCTAAAAGACGCATATTTTCAAATAGAAATATCGCCCTGTCACAGGAAGTTCCTGATGTTTGCATTTGGATGCAATACATACCAATATTGGGTTCTTCCCTTCGGGTTGGCATTATCCCCTCACACCTTCACCATGTGCATGGATGCCATTCAGGGCATCCGTGTACTAAACTACCTAGTTAATTCTAGCACAGACCAAGGAACTGGCGATTCAACATTGAGATGTTGTTCTTGCCCACATGAGGGGCTTGGGGCTCAGGTTGAACCTCAATAAAAGTATGCTTTCTCCAATGCACAGGACAACTTTTCTAGAGGTTATATGGGATTTGACAATATAGGCATTTCTATCCCCAACATGCATAGGGTCAATCCTATCAACATTGAGCAAGACAAAGCTGGATCTTGGAATCTGGCAGCAGCAGCCAATGTCATACCATTGGGCCTATTGCACGAGACCATTTCAATGGTAGCTGAAAAGTTGGGGGTTTCGACCGAGGACGAAACCTGAGAGTAATCAGTGTCACGTGGCAATGCCTACATAGTCTGAGAATTTGGAGGTGTCTCCAGTTTCTAGCCTTGGGTCACACTCTAAGGGAATCTCCTTATCGCAAGATGGTAATAACAAATGCCTCCCTCATGGGCTGGGGCTCAGTCTTAGACGGCTGTCCGGCTCACAGTCTCTGGAGCGGCTCTCATCTGGAGTGGCATATAAATCACCTAGAAATGTGGGACATAATTCTAGCACTGAAATTCTTTCTTCCTCAATTGAGAGCTCACCATGTGTTAGTTCTGACAGACAACACAGTAGTGGTGTCATATATCAACCATGAGGGAGGGTTACGTTCATGCCCCCTGTTCAGGCAGGCACAACTAAATTCTTCTCTGGGCGCAGGGAAAGTTATTGTCAGCGAGTTCAATGTACATTTCGGCAAACCGGAATGACAGAGCAGACATTGTGTCGAGGCAGGGGCTGAGGCCCAGGGATTGGCGGCTCCATCCACAAGTGGTGGAGTCCATATGGTGGAGATTCTGCCAAGCGAAAGTGGATGTATTCACCTCCGAGGAGACAACACGTTGCCCTCTGTGGTTTGCCCTCACTCCTGCCTCAAAACTGGGGCTGGACGCCATAGTGCACATGTGGCTGAGGGCACTTCTGTATGCTCCCCCCAAATCACGCAGTTCACTCAAGTTCTAGCGAGAGTTCGCCAAGACTATCTATGGTGCTGGTAGCTGGAGAGCTGATTTATCACCCTCGGTCGGAACTATGGAATCCGTGTATCTGGCCCCTGAGGGGCACCAACTCATAGATTCTGGTCTCGCAACTGAGGTTGTAGGGACCATGTTGAATGCTAGAGCACCATCCATGAGGAAATTGTATGTGTTCAAGTGGTGACTTTTTGTCTCATGGTGTGAGGAACGTCAGGTAGACCTAGTAAAGTGCGCAATAGCTACAGTCTTACAAGGACGTTTCTCAGTGAGGTTGGCTACTTCTACAATCAGGGTCTATGTGACCGCCATTTTGGTCAGCCATGCCCCTATTGATGGAGCCTCTGTAGGACAGCATTCTCTAACATTGAGGTGTATGCATGGTGTCAGGTGACTGAGGCCCATCTGCAGCCCACGCATAACTTCTTGGGACCTTTCTGTGGTTCTGGAAGGTCTGTTGGGTGCCCCAATTAAGCCACTAGAGTCAGCCTCAGTGAAACGTCTGACTGTAAAGGTAGCTCTTCTGCTGGTCCTGACATCTCTCAAGCGAGTACAAGATCTACAAACTCTCTCTGTTGTCCCTTCCTGCCTTGACTTTGCCCCTGGATTAGCCAAGGCCTTCCTATATCCTAGGCAGGATTATATTCCTAAAGTGCCTACGTCTGCTGACCAGCCAGTAGTGTTGCAGGCTTTCTGCCATCCTCTGTTCCTCACACCGGAACAAGAGAAATTGCACCTACTGTGTCCATTAAGGGCTGTCTGTACTTACATACACTGCTCCGGCAAGTGGCGTAAGTTGGAAGTGCTGCTGGTCCGCTCTGGCGGAGACAGTAGAAGTGATGCTGTGTTGAAGCAGCGCATCTCTAATTGTATAGTGGAAGCAGTCTCTATCGCTTATGAGGCGCACGGTCTTGCTATGCCACTTGTCATAAGGGCTCATTCCACTAGGGGGGTCACCTCCTCGAAGGCTTTGTCCAAAGGGGTACCCTTCCAGGAGGTGTGTGATTTTGTCTTTCACTTAGATTTGGTCCTGTTATTACTACTACTCTGAAGGCTTGATAGGTAGCTGATAATATAATAGAATGGCCTTATATATACTATTCATCCACACTGTTATGGAATAAACACAATTTCCTGTCTTGTGCACAACCATTTACATATACTGCTTGGAGAGTTGAAAGCATGTTTACATTTAATGTTTCAGGTCTGTGTAATTTCTTAGAGTGAAAAGGAAATTCACTCTCCATAATTTGTTATATCTTTGACTGAGATAAGCTATGAAAACCTATGGGGTTCCCTGAGATAACCAAATTAGTTCACATCCAATGACTAAATGGTATAAACGCTATATGCCTCATTCATCCAAATGGGGCATAATTTCATATATTTATGGTATCTTGTCAGATGAGTCTTGCTCTACATTAACTATACAGGGGTGTACTCACTTAGAGTAGGTTTAGACATTAATGGCTGTCTGTTGAATTATTTTGAGAGGACACAAATTTACACTGTTATACAAGCTGTACACTCACTATTTTACATTGTAGCAAAGTGTAATTTCTTCAGTGCTGTCACATAAAAAGATATAATCAAATATTTACAAAAATGTGAGGGGTGTACTCACCTTTGTGAGATACTGTATATGGGAAAGAGCATTCAGTTGGATTTGATTTAATCCTAACTGGAATACTATTTGGCCTAACTTAAACACAACCTAGAATAATCTAGCTCATCAACTAATTCATTTAAAATGCATACTAATATTCTAAATATATGTGTGCAACAATTATTGGCACCTTTTTGGTCAATACTTTGTGCTACCTCCCTTTGCCAAGATAACAGCTCTGAGTCTCATAATGCCTGATGAGGTTGGAGAATAAATGGCAAAGGATCTGAGACCATTCCTCCATACAGAATCTGCCTAGATCCTTCAAATTTCAAGGTCCACATTGGTGGACTTCAATTCACCCCACAGGCTTTCTATGGGTTTCAATTCAGGGGACTGGGATGGCCATGGCAGGACCTTGATTTTGTGGTCAGTAAACCATTTTTTTGTTGATTTTTATGTATGTTTTGGATCATTGTCCTGCTGGAAGATCCAACCATGGTCAATTTTAAGCCTTCTGGTTGAGGCAGTCAGGTTTTCATTTAATGTCTGTTGATATTTGATAGATTCCATGATGCCATATATCCTAACAAAATGTCCAGGTCCTCTGGCAGAAAAACAGCCCCATGCAACTTTTGCAGTTCTCCAGCTGTGATCCTTGGAGATTTTTTGGCCACTTGAACAATTCTCTTCACAGTGCTTTGAGACAATATAGACACAAGTCCAATACTAAGTTGATTCATAATATTCCATTTGACTGGAAATTCTTAATTATTGCCCTGATAGTGCAAATAGGCATTTTTCAATGCTTGTGCTATTTTCTTATAGCCACTTCCCGTTTTGTGAACCTCAACAACCTTTAGCCGCACATCACAGCTATATTCCATGGTCTTACCCATTGTTATGAATGATTAAGGGAATTTGGACTATGTTACCTCATATTTATACTTCTGTGAAACAGGAAGTCATGGTTGAACAATTTCCTGTTCCTTGTCACCCAAGTGTACTAAAAAATTTAAAATATCAATTGGAATATACTTCAAATATATATTTCTCGTAGGAATTCATAAGGGTTCCAATAATTCTGGCACACATATATTTATTTATTTTTTTAAAAAAAAATAAACCTGTGTTATGTTGGCAATTATTTGATATCCATGAGAGCAGAGTATTTTTCTGAACTGTTTGAACAAAATATCAAAAGTTTAACAATGAAGGCACTTTTTAACAGCCTTCTTTGCTCATATTTAACAAGGGTGACAATATTAGTGGAGGGCACTGTATAAATATGCTTAGGTAACAAACCACTGATGTGATTAATAAAGCCAAGCCAGCTACATTAAGGAAATGGACAAGGATTGCATTGGTTCTGAAGGACCTAACCAGTAATGACTGAAATGTATTCCCTTTTTAACACACCCTGTAGGCTATACTTTATTTTTTCCATTTGCTGTCATGTCTTTTTCTGACTTCTGTTACTGTAATCTGTGTTCATCTTTTGACATTCTCTGTGATTCTTATGTAACAAGATAACAATTAATAAAAAAATGATCATGCACAAAAAATGAAAAGAAAAAAACAACAACCTAATGTCAGTCTTTAAGCTTGTCTTTTAAACATGTTGAAGGTGTGAAACTTGTTTTATTTATTTGTGCACTTGCTGCTAGAGGGTTGTGTCTGGCTCATCTGAATCCCATTAGCATGCACAATTTTATTCGCCTATACGCAGAATGCAATGTCAGATTAGTGTTGGTCAGGTTAAAGACAGCATCAAAAGTATTGAACGTTATATAATCAAACGGTTTCTTACATTATAGTACTGAGCAGGTACTGAACTTTTAATATCTTGTAATTCTGTTTGAGACCGTTTCACCTTCAATAACACATTACCTATCCCCAGGCAGAGCAAATGTCAACACACAGCAACATTTTTACATTAAAAATCTCTCATTAAATCACCAATAAATTCTCTCTCTCTCTCTCTCTCTCTCTCTCTCTCTCTCTTTCTCTCTCTCTCTATCTCTCCCGCCCTCATTTTAAAGGTTGAACAGCGTATGTAAGTTGTTATTTCTACTCCCATAATACCATGGCCTTGGGGATGGTGTGAAATAGCAGGGTAATTATGCTTATCTAACCAAATTACTCATTTCTGTAATTTTGGGCTGACATGAAATAGTGGGAGATGAATATAACTGTGTGATTAACTGAAGATTTCATGACTCCCAATTTTATGCAGCGTGCAGCATATTATCCTCAGACATTTACCTTTATGGCCAGTAAACGGACTGGACTAACATAATTTAAGCAAACACACTCATATTAATTACCATAGACACTTACTCTTAGAAAAAGAGTTCATTAAGGATTCTTTAGTTGGTTAATGGTTCTAGCTTTCTGCATCGATTCTACTTTAAACCTTTTCTGAAAGGGACAGTTCAGCTATACAGTTCAACAGAGAACCTTTAAGGGTTCCCTCAGAGGAACACCACAGAGAAACAAAGATATACTGCAAAGATTGGGGAGGGAAAGGGGGACTATATCCGTGCACCAGAATGGTATGTGCAGCATGGTGTCCTTGTTTCTTATGCAAAGGCTGAGAGAAAGGAAGACAAATGTGCCCCCCTTAACCAGTGGCCAAACTTTTTGGGCTAGTTTCAGGTTTTTTGTGGTGATTTTAAGCTGTAGTTGGGATGGAAATTTTGCTGAAACCTGGCAACCCTAGTTAAAGACATTAACTCTTCAGTGTGCAGTTGACACACTATCACAGGAAACACACGTACTGCACTGAACACAGATGAACAAAAGGTATCTCTAAAACTGCTAAAATCATTCTGCTAGAATGGATTCTGGATGACCGTATGTTGTTGATTCTCTGCATATTACAGTATTGCTAAAAAAAACAAAAACCCACTAGATAGTAGCCTATAGCATAAGTCAAGTGTGGTAGACTCTTGATTTTGTTTGAAATTATGTGGTTGTTAATGCCATCATGCCCCATCCAAAATCGACTGTATCAATCTGCTGCTGTTTCCACTTTTTAAAGTGAGGACATTCATATTGAGTTGGTTATTTTACAGACTTTTTCATGTATTTTTACTGCCAGTTTTAACGGATATCTGTTTTATTCTGACTATCATTTTTTTTTTGTTGTTTCCTAACATCATGTGTTTATAACAAGGTTATAACCAAATCACACCATCACACCATCACAGCTGTTAAATTGCAACTGTAAAATGCTGGGAAAATTGCAACAAGGCTGTACAGGTCTTTCAACTAAAATGCAGTGAGAGGAACAGCTAATAACTTGTGCTGACTGTAGTGTGAAAAATGTCTGCTTGCTAAAAGGACTACACAGGGACCACTGAACTGTTTACACTTCTATACAGTGCAGACATTAAATAACTAAACAGGGGCATTATTTGTTCTTGTGTTTCTGTACTCTAATATAGTTGACCTGAAATAAGACAATGACTATGGGATTAAAGTGCAGAATGTCTGCTTAAATTCCAAAGTGTTTACATCTATATTAAGAGGACCATCTGGGAATAATTTAATTGCATCATATGTACTGGATCGCAAATCCTTTGCCTGAAGACTGTGACCCAAAAATGTCATGAAATCCCCTCGCACTAGCACTGTAGCACGCAGCTCAAAGCGTGAGCGCACACTTCTGGGTTTCAGTCACATTGACTTTACTTTTGACGCGTGTGTTTTGTGGTTCATTTCCAGTGTCCACCCTTGTATCTTATAGGATGTATCCCTCACGTGTTATCATTAGTCTCAGCTGTTCTGTGTTCACCCCTGATTACGTTTAGTATTTAAACCCCTCGTGTCCCTTTGTTCGTCGCAAAGTATTGAGTGTTATCACCATGTCAAGCCTTTGTTTCTGTGCCATAGTTTTGATCCTGTTCTCATCCTCGTTACGTGATTCTAGTTTAGCCTTGATTATGCCCGTTTGCAGATCGCCTGACCCATTGCCTGTTTTTGACTACGCTATTGATTCATGTTTTGGATTTGTCTGCCTGCCTCACTTTAATAAAGCTCTTAACTGCACTTGCATCCATCTCAACGCCTCACTACGTGAGAAAAAACATCACCACTTGCTGGATATCTTCCTTGGTGATGTTCAGCCAGGACTCTAATGAAGGAGTTATGTCTTCAATCTTGGATTCAATAATTAAAACACATCCTCAGTAAGATTTAGGTCATATTATCGACCTAACCAGACAAAAACGTTTCACTTTTTGTAGGTGCTTCCACAATACATTGAAAATCTTGATTTTTTTTTTCAGGAAGCGGAAAAGCAGATGTAAAGTACCCTTTTCACTCAGAACTACTCAGTGACAAGTCCTTTGTTAAATCACGACTCACACAGTGCTTTGATATCATGACAGTAAACATTTACATACAGATTTTTATTTGATGTTTGACAAGCACTATTGTGCTTTGTGACCATGGCTGAAAGTGAAAGACTCAGTTGCCAGGACAACCTTTGAATCACTTCAACAACTGGCAAAAGAATTGTGTTATAGACTTGCAATGGCCTGTTTATCACTCACTTCAGAGAAAAGGAATAAGAAAGGATAACTTACATAAACCCTCCTGGACAATGAGCACCATTTGTAATTTGAAAAGGCTGTTATAGAGGAGTTTAGCCATTTGCTACAATTCACTTGCACATTAACTGGCTTTTTATATCTACCCATTTAAATGGTATTATCATTTCAATCTCAATCACAACACAAATGGTCATGTTAGCCAGCATTATCTCATAGCCTTGTGTTATAATTTGTATTGTGGGGGAATCAAAAGAAAGCATAAGGCTTGTGGCAATTAAGCCCAGCAGTAGTTAATAATTGCACAATGATTATGAGGCAGGAACAGAGAGGCGGATTATAACATAAGGATACTGATGGACCACAGCAAAAATAAATAACTGGCTTAAATGGAGAAAGACAAAAAAATGACTGAAGAAAAGAGAGACAGATGACAGTCCACTTTAAAAATAGAACATATTCCCATTTAACCAGTTTAGTAGATGGAGACATACAACAAAACTGCACAGGCTTTCCAATAAAAAACTATTTTTTTTCTCAGTCCCACCATTTTTAGAGCTCCTGATTATAGACCTATAGTAATAAATGTTATATTAGCATATACTTCTATGCCAAAATTAACCTTATAACAGTGTTCAGGTCTTAAGTGTTATTTCACTGGATGACTGGCTACTATTGAGGAATGGAAATCCATCCATCCATTTACTGTATTGTTTATCCTACACAGGGTCACAGGCAGCCTAGAGCCTATTCCAGGGAACTCAGGGTACAAAGTGGGAACACCCGGGATGGGGCACAATAGGAATGGAAATAAATGATTATAATTTTCTAAAGAAACAAGCCTTCTTTTGTTAGATTCTTGTCATTATTGTCTCATCTCTCTCTTACTGCTAAATTACTTTAGCATAGATTTATGTCAATATTTGTTTTGTTGATGAAATCTAAAACAAAAAATGTTTGTCAGTGACAAAAGAAGAAATGACAAAACAACAACAAAAAATACCCTTGTACTAAAAATCTACAATGATATATAATGACATTTTCCTCAACAGATAAAAATTAGACACAATTTTTTTTAGAAAGAGATTAAACTTCTCCTCCATCCTCATATACTTACTATTAAAGTAAGTTTAAATGACTATAGAAGGCTGCCAGTCAATTTAATCTAATTGGATTAAGAAACTGAAAATAACAAAACACTGATTTCTGTGATAAAGAGTTACAGTGTACACCTTATAGTCTCATAACAGGGGTGAACAAATCATAAATTGATTAGCTAACCCACTAGGCAAGTAAAACCAAGTAATGTACTGCCTGGTCCCATGAACTGAATAGACTTAAAAGTGGTTGCTAATGTAATGTAATAATGTATGTCAAACTAGGCAGTTAAGTGCATTGCTACAGACTAAGGGAAGTTAATGAATATATGATTATTATCATCTTCTAACAAAGTCTCTAATGTAACACATCAATGTTTATGCACTTAAGAAAATGTCAGCAAGTCTTTGGTCGAGAGATGTGGTGTTCTGTCCTCATATCACATGTAAAATACTATTCAACTTTAACTGACAATTACATGACAGCTTTATATATTTATATGTTTTGTCAGGGTTTCCACATACTTATATTTTCCTGAGTCTGAAAAGTTTATTACCCGAGCAAGGTCACTGATCCACCTAGTAAAATTTGTGAAACAGTTCGCACCTTGGCTGGTGTGTAGTACAGCAGGTAGTGGGATTGTGAGCTAGTAGTTTGCACTATACAGTAGTTTCAGCATCAGTGTCTGACTGACATTCGATGAAGTCATTTATTGTTATTGCTTAAGTTATAGCAGTTATAAACAGTTGCTCCGTCACTAGCCTGTCTTTTTTTCTGTCTCTTGAAGTAAATAAAAAAAGCCTTCTAGTATCAAAAGGTTACATCACAAACCACTGCCATACAAGTAACCTGAGAATGCCATGTTACTATAGCAAAAATAACATATTACAGTAGAACAAGCATATTAAGTTAAGCCTATCGTTTATGCTACAGAGGAACTATAGAACTCAAGCAGATTTCAAGTGTGCTGTAGAATAAAATTATTTACTATGTAGCTACAGTGAAGCAAACTAGAAATGTATGTAAGTTAAGGAAGTAGGGATGCTTCCTGTTGTCTCTCCCACACATACATAGCAGAAAATATCCTTCATCCCTTGCTCCAGTACATTCAACTTGCTGTTTTGAAATTAAACAAATAACACAAATAATATGAATATCTGACATTGTTACTAGGTTGTTTTCCATCATGATGCAGAACTCTATAGGAAAAGTTCGTTAATTGCATTCTCCTTCTCCTGATAATTTATTATTCAAAGTATGCTCGCCAGTGCGTGGGAACCCATGCATCTGGATGCATTCCCTCTGCAATGACATTGAAAAATAAACAAACAAACTAATAAATAAATTATTAGAAGACCATCTCAAACACACACTCAAGAGATTTTCTTACAGCTAAAAAGACCATAGCAGCTCTTCAGAGTTCACTAAATGGAGAGTTATGAGCAAAAGAAAATGGGTTCAAATCATTTTCCTCTGAACGTGCCCAGAAAATATGTTAAAGTGGGTCAATGTTTCTAAGCATTGAAATGGGTCGCTCGGTTTTGAAGAGAAGCTAGGCCAGGCACAGAGAGGCAGGGAGCATTTCTCTGGATTTTGCCTACCGTAATAAATTCATAAACACCAGCCTTCATTTAGGCCTTTATGCCTCCCTGGTGGGTTTCAGGGGTTCCCAGTAAACCAATAAACACACCAAGCGATGATATTACATGTATAATGAGATTGAGCTGTGCTAATGAGTTGATAATCAGGCACTGACCATTATTAATGTTTGTGAACACATCTAATTGCAATGTGCAATCATCTTTGCATGGGCTACCCTCATAATAGGCACTCAAATGGTGATAGCTTCAGATAGGAAACCACTGGCTGAAACAATTAAAGGCACAAATTATGTTTCTAATAATAGGTGAGGAGACATCAGCAACACACCATGTTTGGGGGAAAAAAGGTTTGCAAATATATTTATATAACATGGAAGTTTTTGAATACATTGTCTCTGAAGCACCAGAAAAGTGTTCACGCTATAGTTGAGAGATTGCAAGTTTGAATCCCAGCAATGCTGCAGCCAGCTGTGGCTGGGAGTCAGAGAGCAAAATTGGCTATGCTCTCAGGATGGGAGAGTTAGAATTACTTCCCCTGTCAATCACAGTGACACTAGCTAACCATGGGAAGCTGTGAGCTGATGTACGCAGAACAAGGCAGAGAGTGTTTTTCTTTGAGTGGGTTACGCTGTCTTGTGATGCAGCACTTGTTAAGTCTAATAGCCTGATAGCTCCAGATTGCAACCACCACCACACATTATACTTTATACGGTTACACATCCACATTATAACAGTTGAAAAGAACTCTTCAGCAGCTTTTAAACAAAAGTGGCCGACTGAAACTGGGCATTTTAGCCAACTTTGGAGGTATACTTTTGCTATTTATGTTTCAGTCAATCTTTTTAAAGTTTCATAGTCAGACACATTATTCAAAGTTTTTTGGCAGAGTTTATAAATGTACTTAAATTATTTTAAAGAAATTGTAAACATGTAGTACATTTTGTTTACAATATTAAACCTGTTTGTAGCAATTCTTTGATTTATTTAGTTTTATACAGACAGAAAATGTGAGGTTCTTTCATAATTAAAGCATGCTGTTAAAGTTCATGACCACCACACCACAACTCTTTCAACATAGACATAAAATAAAGTTATATGAAGACACAAACCTAAGAATCTGACATTTCTTTCCCTTCAGAATTTTGTTGTGAGCCACTAGGTGTTTTATGTGGCCTTGGTGCCAATCTGAACTGCACTACACAGAGGTTAGACAGGCTGACATTTTAACACAAGCAGAAGAAAGTGAGAATGACCCACAGGTTTGCTGGAGGATGGAAAGGGTTTCTTCATTGCACACTTAGGGCTAGTGATTCTGTTGTTCTGGGTCAAATTTTGAACAAAGGGTCTCATGTCTTGGCTGTGGGCTCAGATTAATGTATGAATAAATTATGTGAATGAATAATGAATAAACATAAGAGTGAAATCAAACAAGTGATTCTTCATTTTCCCTCATCAAGTCCACTCTAAGAGGGAATTATTGGACCTTGTTTGGGGAGAATTATGGTTTGTGTCTTGGTGTCACTTCTCAAGCTGTGAGCCTGAATCACCCAACCATACTTCACTAAGCAACAGGTCACCATGGTTACCCAGATCATGGAGACTGATGAATCTGTCTCTCTCTTTCCTTTTCTTTTCTTTCCTTCTCTCTTAGATGTCTCTCAGCTATTAACCAAATGAAATATCAGTGTTTCTTCAAGGTTGGATATTTATGGGAAAAAGAAAGAAAGAAAGAAAAAAAGCTATTATTATTTTTATCTTGCCACATGGGCCCTATTCAGAATTTTGCATGTCATAACTGATCTGATTTATCTTGTAGTTCAGTTGACTGACACAGGGGGAAATGGTTCTGGCACCTTAAAAGATCTGTCTCTCTGGATAAACCGTTTAAGATTCTATATAAGATTCTATGTAGAATCAAAATCCTCAGGGTTTCCTTACGAAGATAGTTCACCCAAAAGTTAAAATTCTGTCATCAATCACTCACAATCATGTCATTCCAAACCCATTAGACTTTTGTTTATCTTCAGAACACAAATGAAGAAAAGAAACCTGGGGGAGTTCAGTCTCTCCATTTACAGTCCATTTAACCAAAACTTTCAAGTACCAAAACGTTCATAAAGTCATAGTAAAAGTAATCCATGTGACGCCAGTGGTTTAATCCCAATTTCATGAAGCGATACGAATGCTTTGTGTGCGCAAAAAAATCAATTAAGTCTAAATTAAGAGAGAACCACGATACCTGTGTGTTGTGTTGACGCGAGAGCGGACAATAAAAAATTCAAGTCCTCTACAGTATGTTGAATATTGCAGACATCTTTGTTACACTGATTGTTCTGTGTGACTCAGTTTGTGTACAGCATCCCTCTTCCTTTGCTGTAAACAGGACAGCGCTTCCAGGTCCCATTGTATCGCGAGAACATCTGCTCACATGGACATTTTTTTTGTCCGCTCTCGAGAAAATAACAGCCACTCTCAACACAACACACATGCGTTCTCTGATGAAACATTTTTTATTTAATTGCAGAATATTTCATGGAATTAGCATTTAAAACACATATCTAAGGAATGTTTTAATAGGAGTAGATTATCGACAATGTGTATAAAAAAATATGATATCCATAAGCTGTTTAAAATTTAAAAAGTAAATAAAAAAAAAAGTATTTGATGTTCTGTGCACGTTTCTGAAAAACAAAAATTAAGCAACACAAGCAATTATAAACCTGTCCATGTCGAGATACAACTCAAACAGCATAACTGTCAGTGGACATCATTATAGCAAACATTGCAGTCAATTATTGGAATGCCATAATGTCTAGAATGTAGAGGTTAGCGGTGTAGCTAGTAGATGGCTGCTCTTGATGTAACTCAACACTTCAGCAGAAAACACATCAACATTATAAATCGACACTAAAAAAAATAACAATTTATGTTAAAGCACCCTCATGCATTATACTTATATTAAAGACTGACTTGAAAATGTCAGCAAATTTCACTACAAAGCTAGTATACTGGGTAGTTAGTTTAGCTAGCTAGCTAGTTGACATTTCTTCACTTGAACTAACAATTTATTTATAAACTGTATTTGCCTGTGCCATCACAAGAAAATAATTTTTATATGTTATAAAAGACTAAAACTATGAATGCCTGACGTGATGTTTATGTACAGTATTTTATCTATGTATTTATATCTCTTGCCCATCCCCAGACTCAAAGCTTCAGTGTTTCTTATGTGGTTCTGCTTTTAAACAAAGGTTACTAAAGATGATGAGGTTCATTATTTTTCTCACCACATTGGTTAGCATAATAATAATAAGAAGAAGAAGGAGAAGAAGAAGAAATGTACTTAATTTTAGGTCAAATTAAGACACCAGTTTATTATAGTAGGAAGCAGATGAGGACTCAGATGGATTGTAAAGTATTGCTGAGGATACAAAAACTGCTGGAATGCAAATGTTATAGTTCTATGGGGAGTTTTGTGGGTTTGAGAAGATGGAGGTTTACAAGGGAGCACTCGATATTAATAAAGTCATGCTATGATGTAAAGGACTGTTAAAACTGTGTCTCTGTCTCTCGCTCTCTTTTTCTCCTTCTGATTCTCATTTCCTATCCTGTGAAGTCACACAATGACACTTAAATAAATAACGTCACACATTGTCTCTGAACCTCTTCATTAGCTGAGACATAGTCAATACACATTCTAATTAAAACAGGGTTTTCATTTTTAACTGTCTTTCAATTAGGGCCCAGCAATGCCTCAAGCAGGGAGAGGAAGTGCTGATTAGCTGATTACTCTTCTGCTGGATGTTGAGAAGGAATGGATGTTACAGCACTATTGAACGAACGTTTAAAATAGAGGAAGAGAGACAGACAGTACAGAGAAAGAACTTAATAGAATTAAACGGAACAGAACAATGTTAGTTACTGTTCATCTCTTTTTAAGCTAGATACTTTCACTAGAAATGACAGATAAAATGGTATAATATGAACATTCCTCAGCTGCAGAGATTAGCTCAGATAGACTGCACAACCAAAAAGGTATAAGTGCTGTTTTACTGACCTACCACAGGAATAAGTTGTATATAACTTTAACTTAATATAGACCTCTCAGACAAAGCCATATACACTCAGGTCTAAATGGGTAAGGAGGAGGAATCACAGATATTTATAATAATACCCTAGGCGTTGCCCAGAAATCTGAATACAGTTTCAACTTTGTCACTACATGATGCAGAAATACTAGTTCATGCTTTCGTCACCTCTAGGCTAGATTACGGTAATGTCTTACTGTCTGGATGTTCCAGTAGGTGCATAAACAAACTCCAGTTAGTCCAGAATGCAGCTGCTAGAGTCCTAACTAGAACCAGAAGATATGACTACATCACCCCAATTTTATCAACACTGCATTGGCTCCCAGTGAAATCTCGCATTGATTATAAAATACTATTATTACCCTATAAAGCACTAAACGGTCACAGAATCTAAGCGACCTTTTTTTTTCTATGATCCGCCACGCCTACATAGATCAAAAGATGCAGGCTATCTGATGGTACCTCGAATAGCGAAGGCTACAGCAGGGGGAAGAGCTTTCTCTTATAGAGCCCCACAGTTATGGAACAGTCTTCCAATTAGTGTTCGGGACTCAGACACAGTCTCAGTGTTTAAGTCTAGGCTTAAAACCTATTTGTTTACTCAAGCGTACCCTGACTAGACTTTCTATTATGGTAAGCACAGTCCTAACAGTCTCTTCTCTCCCTCTCTCCTTCTGCTGAGCCACACAAAATTTTATGGAGATGCTAGAGATCCTGATCCTTTCTGCTCTCCGGACCTGCCTGATCCGTTTCGGATGTCCTGCCTCTGGATGGAGCTCTCATCTACTCCAATTCAAGATCGCTGGGACTACGGCTGCTTCTAAGGCCAAACAGACTTCATATAAATCCATAATGAACATTTTCACACTATCTGTTGTTACCCAGATGAGGATGGGTTCCCTTCTGAGTCTGGTTCCTCTCAAGGTTTCTTCCTCTTAAAACATCTTAGGGAGTTTTTCCTTGCCACTGTCGCCACTCAGTAGCTTGCTCAGTTGGGATAAATTCGCACCTTTAATATCTGTATACCGTGTTGATATTTCTGTAAAGCTGCTTTGAGACAATGTCTATTGTAAAAAGTGCTATACAAATAAAATTGAATTGAACTGAATTGAACTTTGAAATATGAAATACCTTTTGATTGACATAACTATTTACACTTGAATTCTCACATGACTCTCTAAAAGCAGTGTTTGTTTCTATATCAGGCTTAGTGGACAGCACTCAGAAGATACTTAACAAGAGCCACTAAAGTGGACACACCCTTTAATTTTATACTGACACTATAGAAATAAAGAAAACACAGGTAAATTACCCCAGTCTGAAAATATTTCATATCGCAACCTCATTTCATTGAAAATGCTTCTTAGTCATAATATGTGCACTTTGCCTCATGTCAGTTTCTGTACCCAGCTTTACTGGTGACTTCTCTAAGTATACAAAAGGAAAGTGTGGTGTTCCACAAGGCTCTGTTCTAAGACCCCTGCTTTTTAGTATTTATATGTGATGCTTCTGCATAAGCATTCATAAGCACGGTATCAGCGTCCAGTGCTATTCTGGTGACGCATGGCTGCATGTTTCGGCCAAACCAGATAACAGATGCAGGCTTAATAAAGCTGAGGAAGGTGTAAATGACATTAGACATGGGACACTGAGTCACTCTCTCCTACTTATTTCTTACATAAGTAGTTCTTCAAAGGCCACATGCAGCTAGGGGAAAGTTTCCCCTCGCAATACACTGCAGTGACACAGCAACTGCTCATGTTTTTAGCACACACACACACACACACACACACAGAGTTCCCTTTCAAAGTGAACTTCAATGTTGCATTTAGCATAACACTATGGGAGCCCCTCTCTCGCGCAACTGGCATCTGAAGCTTGTGTAAAATCATGCCTAGTTATAGGCCTGCCATGATCAGGTGACGTGGCAATTAAGCACATCTCGTGATATAAATATGGCACCTGTGAACCGCAGCATCAGCCTTTATTATCTTCAGCGAAAGACTGCATGTCTGTTGTTTATGTAAAGAAACAAAAAGACGTTTCATTTCCCCGCTATCTTTTCTCAAAATCTCAGAACTTTTCTATCCCTTTAAAAAAAGAGAAGAAAAAATAAAGGAATGAGAGCTCCCACAAGTTCTAGCGAGAGTTCGCCAAGACAATCTATGTCTGCTGCTAGTAGCACCTTATTGGCCAGCTCGAATATAGTTCTGAGAGATAATATCCCTGCTAGATGGCACTCCTTGGGAGATTCCCATCCACAGGGATCCACTGCAGACCCAGTGAACTGCACAATAGCTACAGTCCTGGAGTTCTTACAAGAACATTTCTCAGTGGGGTGGGCTCCTTCTACAATCAGGGTTTACGTGAACGCCATTTCGGCCAGCCATGCCCCTGTTGATGGAGCCTCTGTGGGGCAAAATCCTCTAACTTCGAGGTCTATGCCTGGTGTCATGTGGCTGAGGCCCATCTGCAGGCCACGCATAATTTCCTGGGACCTTTCTGTGGTCCTGGAAGGTCTGTCAGGTGCCCCATTTGAGCCCTTAGAGTGGATCTACTGTCTCAAGCCGGTGGGCTGATTTATCACCCTCAGCCAGAACTATGGAAACTGTGGGTCTGGCCCCTGAGGGGCACCACCTCATAGATTCTGGTCTCACAACTGAGGTTGTAGAGACCATGTTCAATGCTAGAGCACCATTCACAAGGAAATTGTATGCACTCAAGTGGCAGCTTTTTGTCTTGTGGTCTGAGGAATGTCAGCTAGACCCAGCAAACTGTGCAATAGCTACAGTCCTGGAGTTCTTACAAGAACCTTTCCCAGTGGGGTGGGCTCCTTCTACAATCAGGGTTTACATGGTCGCCATTTCGGACAGCCATGCCCCTGTTGATGGAGCCTCTGTGGGGCAACGTCCTCTAACTTTGAGGTTCATGCGTGGTGTCAGTTGGCTGAGGCCCATCTGCAGGCCACGCATACCTTCTTGGGACCTTTCTGTGGTCCTGGAAGGTCTGTCAGGGGCCCCCTTTGAGCCCTTGGAGTCAGCCACTGAGAAGCTTCTGACTCTAAAGGTAGCTCTTCTGCTGGCCCTGACATCTCTCAAGCGGGTAGGAAATTTACAAGCTCTCTCTGTTGCCCCTTCCTGCATTGATTTTGCCCCTGGATTAGCCAAGGCCTTCCTGTATCCTATGCCGCTTCATTCCCCACACCGGAACAAGAGAATACACCTGCTGTGTCCAGTAAGGGCTATCTGTACTTACGTCCACCGCTCCAGCCAGTGGTGTAAGTTGGAGCAGCTGCTGGTCTGCTTTGGCGGCGACAGTAGCGGTGATGCTGTGGCAAAGCGGCGCATTGGATAGTGGAAGCAATCTCTATTGCTTATGAGGCACGCGGTCTCGCTACGCCTCTGGGCATAACGGCTTATTCCACTAGGGCGGTTGTCTCCGCGAAGGCTTTGTGCAAAGGGGTATCCTTACAGCATGTGTGTGCTGCTGCAGGGTGGTCTATGCCACACACATTCATTCATTATTACAGCCTGGATACTCATTCCACCCCGGGCTCGAGTGTCTTGCAGTGACCCTCGGGCTTGGGTCTTTTTGAACAGGCCGTACCCTTGGTATGACGGAATGGGTATTCTCGTTCCCATAGTGTTATGCTAAATGCAACGTTGAAGTTCCCTTTGAAAGGGAACGTCCGGGTTACATATGTAACCCTGTTCCCTGAGAAGGGAACGAGATGTTGCGAAGATTTGTCATACCAGGGCAGGCCTGTGAATTGCATCTTCGCTTCAGATAATAGAGGCTGATGCCGCGGTTCACAGGTGCCATATTTATATCACGCGATGCGCTTAATTGCCACGTCACCTGATCATGGCAGGCCTATAAATAGGCATGATTTTACACAAGCTTCAGATGCTGGTCGCGTGTGAGAGGCACTACCATGGTGTTATGCTAAATGCAACATCTCATTCCCTTCTCAGGGAACAGTAACCCAGCCATTCTCCATGTAGTCTGAAATTCAGGATTTTCCCTTTATTTTTAATCTGATCTGAAGTAACTAGTAACTTGAGTAGCCTTCTCATTGTATACTTTATTACTCTTACTCAAGTAATTATTAATGTTATTACTTCTACTTTCCATCACTACGTCTTTATCCCCACTGAACAATTGCTCTACGAGCGTTCAGCTGTATCTGACCAGCTGACCTACATGTTGGAGGTGTGAAAAGGAAGATGTTAAAGCATCTTGGCCAAAACAACAGCAGGAGTTATCCACAGCCAACTCCAAGTACAGGTGCAAATGGTCCATAACACTAGGCCCACACAAACCCAAAATGTGGAGGCTATTCCACTGAACTACCCAAAAGATATTTCAAATGAAACTGCACGGAAATTTTACAAAAACAACAGACTTGCAGACCTCCAAAAGGATGGCAGCACCAGCAACCTGATATTTTACATGAATAAACCCCATGCATGGCACAGCGCCATAATTTCAAACTTTCCCTCTGCTGAAAGAAAAGGCATATGTTTGTGTTTCCAGCTAAAAATAAAAAAATGAGGAAAACACAACTATCAGCATCAACATATACAACCCCAATTCCAAAAAAGTTGGGACGCTATCTAAAATGTAAATAAAAACAAAATGCAATGATATGCAAATCTCATAAACACATATGTTATTCACAATAGAACATATAAAACATATCAAATATTTAAACTGAGGAAATGTACAAGTTTAAGAAGAAAATAAGGTAATTTTGAATTTGATGAAACATGTCTCAAAAATGCCTATGAAATGGGCAGCTTGTACATCTGTAAAGGCATTATCAATGCTGAAAGGTATATACAGGTTTTAGAGCAACATATACTTCCAACCAGATTCCATCCCATCTTTACTTGTGAGAGACTCTGCCTCTCTAGAATACTCCTTTTATACCCAATCATGTTACTGACCCATTACCAATTAACCTAATTAGCTGCAAAATGTTTCTCCAGTTGTTTCTTTTTAGCAACACTTACTTTTCCAGCCGTTTGTTGCGCCATCCCAACTTTTTGAGACATGTTGCCTAGGTAAATTCAAAGGTAAATTCAAAATTACCTTATTTTTCCCTTAAAATGGTACATTTCATCCATGGGCTCTTTTTTAACAAAACTATCTCAAGAGAAAGGAAAGAGCACAGCAGGAGCCCATTACCAATAACCAACTTCTCACCCCAGAGGAGTCAGACTACTTGCTTCCACCTCCACCTCAGATGAACATAGTTTCAGCACTGAACAAACCAAAGACCCCCATCCATACTGTTACTGCACTGACATGAGATAAAGATTAACAGTGCTGGAAGGGGAGCTGGTACAGCTCAGAAAGATGACCATCTCTCTATACCAGGGGTGCACAATTAGAATTCAAAGAGGTCCAGTGACTAGACTGCAAATACGAACAAATAGCTTGAGCTGGATAGAACTGATATGACTCTCCAAGTTTTATGCTTCTGCTCCTCCCTCTCAATTTGATGAGCCAAAAGATGACTTAAAGATGATAATTGCTTATTAATCGCCCAGTACATTTGTATGTGAATCCAAAGATACTCAAGCTACACTAAGTGAGCATATGCATTTTACTCCCTGGCTTGCCCAATTAAACAAACTGCATTCCTTTTCTGAAAAAAAAAAATGTCATTGTAAAATAATGTTACAAAGCATTATTATTTTTTTTTTTCGATCTACAGATAAACTGAAAACAAAAGTTAAACTGGAAAATGAAATGGTAGGCTATACATATTTCTGCAACTGCACCTATTTCTGGACATTGCTTGATCTAAATAATCTACATAAGGAATAAAAATCACAAACATGACACCTGTGAATAAAACATATATTATTATTATATATTATATTAAAAACTATATAAAATAGTTGTCTTGAATTTCTCCCTGCAGCTCATGAAAAATATAAATGTGGCATCCATCAGCTGAAAGTTAAAATTTTAAGTATTGATGTATTTAGTTAATTCTGTTTCTGAATAAATAAGCATTATGTCAACAAATCACAAGTCTGTTTTGATTTGATGGTCAGAAGCTGTACTAAATGACGAATAACCTAAAAATCCCAAACATGATACTTGTAAATAAAATAATTGTATATATGCAATTTATTAGATCCTTAAAATAAAAGGACAGCTAAATAGTGAAAAAAGTAATAATTGTTGGAATTATACCAATGAATGACAATAACTTTCGTAGAAGGCTAAACCGACAACAAAGTCTGACTTGGTTGCAGCCATAAATAAATTCTGGTTTGAGGAACTAACAGAAACAGCATTATATCAACAGATATAAGTTCTTTCAGCCATGGTTTAGCATCAGGGTGGACACACTGGCATGTAGCAGATCATTTCCAATCTTTCAATAACTGTACTTTGTACATTAGCCTATGTATCCTGTTTAGATTTGTAAAAAGCGCTATACAAATAAAATTGAATTGAATTGAATTTAATTGAATAGATTTGCTGAAAAAAACATGACCTAACAATAATTTAGGATTGTAGTTCATTCCTACATTAAAGATTAAGTACACAGACTTGACCAATTGAGTTATTTTATGCAGTAGCTTTGCTAATGTGATATTCTAAAATTTGAAAAAAATAAGAAAATGTTTAAAAACTTTTGGCAGGTAATGTACTTAAAAAAACTTGATTTAACTTTACCTTTATTAAATTAACTTTGTTTCTTTTGAACACTGCAGAAATGTGTGTATGATCAAATCATGTTTGATGTATGAAAACAAATTATGTTAACGTAACTCAATTCAATCATGTGGAACTGATGTACAAATTTTACTTTAATTAATTCACTGGGCTTCTGTGGAGCTCTGTGTTTACTTTAAAAAAATTTTTTTTAAAAATAGGAAAAGAAAAGAAAACTAAGAAAAGAACGTCTGGGTTACGCATGTAACCCTGTTCCCTGAGAAGGGAACGAGATGTTGCGTTTAGCATAACAGTATGGGAGTACCCTTGCACATGCGACCGGCATCTGAAGCTTGTGTAAAATCATGCCTCTATTTATAGGCCTGCCATGATCAAGGGATGTGGCATTTAAGCTTGTCGCGTGATATATATATATATATATGGCACCTCTGAACCAGGCCGTCAGCCTCTATTACCACCGAACAGGCTACACAACTACTAGTCCAGGCTCTTGTTATCTCAAAACTGGACTACTGCAACTCACTACTCTCGGGCCTCCCGGCCAGCTCCATCAAACCCCTTCAAATGATTCAGTATGCACCAAAAACCAGCCCAAGAGAACCTATGTCACACCCCTCTTCATCACCCTCCACTGGGGTTCTGTAGCCTCCTGCATCAAATTCAAGGCCTTGATGCTCACCTACATGACCTTGTCTGGAACAGCACCCTCCTACCTCAACTCTCTCCTGAAGGCTTAAGTTCCCTCATGCAATCAATGAACGACCGACGCTAAGTAGTAGCTACTCAGCGTGGCTCAAGGTCCCTTTCAAGAACATTCAAACTAACTGTTCCTCAGTGGTGGAATGAACTTCCAACCTCAATCCGGACCACAGAATCTCTCATCATCTTCCAAAAACAGCCAAAGACCCACCTCTTCTGTGAACACCTAACCAACCCATAAAAAAAATAAAATAAAAAATACTCTGACAATTACACCTCTACTCTGTGCACTTTGCTTCTTCTGGAACTCAATGGATCTTGTATGGTAGCACTACTTGTATTGTTCTCTGCTTGATATATCACTTTGCTTGTATTTTCTCATTTGTAAGTTGCTTTGGGTAAAAGCGTCTGCTAAATGAGCAAATGTAAATGTATTATCTGAAGCGAAGATGCAATTTACAGGCCTGCCCTGGTATGACAAACCTACGCAACGTCTCATTCCTTTCTCAGGGAACAGGCCTACATGCATAACCCAGATATTCCCGTTCAAAGGGAACTCAACGTTGCATTTAGCATAACAGTATGGGAACGTGAATACCCACTCCGTCATACCGAGGGTACGGCCTGTTCAAAAAGACCCAAGCCTGAGGGTCACTGCAAGACACTTGATCCCGGGGTGGAATGAATATCCAGGCTGTAATAACGAATGAATGTGTGTGGCGTAGACCACCCTGCAGCAGCACACACATCCTGTAAGGATACCCCTTTGGACAAAGCCTTCGAGGAGGAGACCGCCCTAGTGGAATGAGCCGTTATGCCCAGAGGCGTAGCAAGACCACGCTCCTCATAAGCAATTAGGATTGCTTCCACTATCCAATTAGAGATGTGCTGCTTTGACACAGCATCACCTGTACTGTTGCTGCCAAAGCAGACCAGCAGCTGTTCCAACTTACGCCACTGGCCGGAGCGGTGGACGTAAGTACAGAGAGCCCTTAATGGACACAGCAGGTGCATTCTCTCTTGTTCTGGTGTGAGGAACAGAGGAAGACGGAAAGCCTGCAACACCACAGGGTGGGCAGTCAATGTAGGCACTTAAGGAATATCCGACCTAGGATACAGGAAGGCCTTGGCTAATCCAGGGGTAAAATCAAGGCAGGAAGGGGCAAAAGAGAGTGTTTGTAGATCTCCCACTTGCTGGAGAGATGTCAGGGCCAGCAGAAGAGCTACCTTTAGAGTCAGAAGCTTCTCAGAGGCTGACTCTAAGGGCTCAAATGGGGCCCCTGACAGATCTTAAAGGACCACAGAAAGGTCCCAGGAAGGTATGTGCGGCCTGCAGATGGGCCTTATCCGCATGACACCACGCATAAACCTCGAAGTTAGAAGATGTTGCCCCACAGAGGCTACATCAACAGGGGTGTGGTTGGCCAAAATGGCGGCCATGTAAACCCTGATTGTAGAAGGAGCCCACCCCACTGAGAAACGTTCTTGTAAGTACTCCAGGACTGTAGCTATTGTGCAGTTCACTGGGTCTACAGTGGATCCCTGTGGATGGGAATCTCCCAGGGAATGCCATCGAGCAGGGATATTATCTCTGAGAACCATATTTGAGCTGGCCAATAAGGTGCTACTAGCAGCAGTCATAGACTGCCTTGGCGAACTCTCGCTAGAAATTGTGGGAGCAGAGCGATCGGGGGAAAAGCATACAGATGTGACCTCGGCCACATGGGCACCATGGCATCCAGCCCTAATTGTGCGGGAGGAGTGAGGGCGAACCACAGTGCAGCAAACACATGCAGGGCGAGAACACTCAGAGAGAGGGCGAACACATGCAAACCTCCACCATCTGGACTCCACCACTTGTGGATGGAGCCTCCAATCCCTGGGCCTCAGCCCCTGCCTCAACAGGATGTCTGCCCCCACATTCCAGTTGCCAAGAATGTACATTGCACTCACTGACAAATCTTTCCCTCTGCTCAGAGAAGAATTAGTTTAACAGGGGGCGCGGAAATAATCCTCCCTGGTGGTCAATATATGAGACCACCGCTGTATTGTCTGTAAACAAATGGTGACCTCTCAATTGAGAAAGGAGGAATTTCAGTGCTAGAAATATGGCCCACATTTCTTGGTAATTTATATGTCGCTCCAGATGAAGACCACTCCAGAGACCGTGAGCTGGACAGCTGTCTAAGACCGTGCTCCAGCCCGTGAGGGATGTGTCTGTCATTACCGATTTGCACTAAGGAGACACCCCTAGAGTGTGACCCAAGGCTAGAACCCGAGGACACTCAAATTGTCAGAGCATGTAGGCATCGCCGCATGACACTGATTACTCTCAGAGGTTTCGTCCTTGGACAAAACCCCCAACACCTCAGTCACCACTGAAATGGTCTCCTGCAATAGGCCCAATAGTATGACGTTGGCTGTCCATAAGCTCAAATAGTCTCCCATAGAGACTGGAGGGGATGCCAAGATCCAGCTTTATCTTGCTCAATGTTGATATGATTGACCCTACGCATGTTGGGGATAGAAACGCCCTCATCGTAGTAGAATCCTTATAACCCCTAGAAAAGTTGTCCACTGCACTGGAGAAAGCATACTTTTCTGAGGTTCAACCTGAGCCCCAAGCTCTTCATGTGGGCAAGAACAACATCTCGATGTTGAACCGCCAGTTCCCTGTATTGTGCTAGAAATAAACAGTCGTCCAGGTAGTTTAGTACACAGATGGCCTGGAGTCACAGTGGACCCAGAATGACATCCATGCACTTTGAGAAGGTGTGAGGGGATAAAGCTAGCGATATTCCTATGTGGAAATATGCACCTTTTAGATCTATCGTCACAAAACTGTCCTCAAACAGAAGCTGTGGAGCGATAAGTTTGGGCGTCAGCATCTTGAACCTGTATGTCCGAAGAGTACAGTTCAAATGACGCAGATCTAAAATTGGCTGCATACTCCTCTATTTTTTGTGGACCAGGTAAAAATGGTTGTAAAAACCTCCCTCCCTCAGGGAACGGGGTACATGTTCTGTGGCCCCTCTGTCCAAGAGGGATCTTACTTCCTGTGCTAACGTCAGACCCTGGTCTCTGACTACTGTGGTACCTCTGAACCGGGGGGGGGGGGGGGGGTGGGGGGGGGTGGGGGGGGGGGGCCTTGGGCTAAACTTCACTTTCTGAATCCTCTCACTCATATTTTTCTTGCTCATTTTTTTTTTTTCTTCTCTTTTTTTTTTAAAGGGATAGAAAAGTTCTGAGATTTTGAGAAAAGATACAGAGGAAATGAAGCATCTTTTGTTTCTTTACACAAACAACCAAAATGCAGTCTCACTGAAGATAATAAGGCTGACGGCATGGTTCACAGGTGCCATATTTATATCACACGACATGCATAATTGCCACGTCACCTGATCATGGCAGGCCTATAAACAGAGGCATGATTTTACACAAGCTTCAGATACCGGTGCGTGGTCGCCACGCAAGGGCGCTCCCATACAGTTATGCTAAACGCAACGTCGAGTTCCCTTTGAAAGGGAACAAAAGTTTCCACTGGCAAGAAAGAAGAAGATGGAATTCATCCGACGTTACCTCGAGGAACTTTCTAAAGTGTAAAAAAACAAAAAACCCGCTCATTTAATAAACTAAGCTGGGGCTCAAACCCTGCATGTTACCGCTGCGATATTGTAGTACACATACTGTAGCCACATATAGTATAGTATAGTAAAGTATACTATAATCTCACCTGTACAATGATACTCGATCACGCTCACTTTATATACTTAAATCTTGTAATTAGAAACTTATCATAAACTTTGATGATAAATGTAATATTTTTATGTGAACCATTCAACCACACATTCCATTTTTATTGTACTGTGAACCATGCCTGCAGGGTACCGCATGATCACATGACGAATCGTGTGAAACCTCATGAAAAATGTACATTCTTAAAGGCCACATCTGTAATGACCTCTAAATAACTGAATGGTTTGCAGCCATAGATAGACCTGCTGTAGCCCACATCTAACCTTGAATCACAATATGCACCCTTTTAAGTCACTGTATGAGCATGCCTAATAATCTGTTCCCTTTCTCCGTTGAGCTGTACATGCACTCATGCTGCCTAATGTGATGCTGTTGACTGATCCTGACACACTTCTCCTGCTGCGGCTCACCTCAACCACCAAAACCTGCCTCTTCTTCCTACCTCTCTATCTAGAGCTTTCTGCATTTGTGACATACTTCTCACAGGTGTGGTAATCTCACATGCTTACCCTAAATACTTGCCCCCCCCCCCCCCCCCCCCCCCCCGCCAAAAAAACAAAACAAAAAAAAAACAAACAAAAAAAACAACCACACAAAAAAAACAAAAAAAACCAAACAAACAAAGACTTGCCTTTTTCCTGTAGACCTGCACATTCTAAGAGTTATGAAGTCTGTGCCCTCAGGACTTCTATTTACAATATGCCCATATTTCCAACACATTTAATACTGTTTGGCCTTTTCTCTATATGAATGTACAGGGCTTCAGGGTTTCTTCTTCATCTCGTCTCAGGGAGTATTTCCTTGCCATTGTCTCCCATGGTTAGCTCATTAGAGATCTAAATCTACATCCAGATTTCTGTAAACCTGCTTTATGTCAATGCCTATAGGTAAAATCACTATAGAAATAAAACTGAATTGAACCGAATCAGTCACTTACCTTAAGTCCATAAGGTCTAATCCAGAAACCTGACTCTGTGTTTGTCTAACTAGCTATCACTGGTAAGAAGTATTCAAAAGCCCTGGTAGTGTGTGCTGTCGTTGGCATTGTTTGATGATATCTTAAATAATCAAACTTGTGTGCAGTCTCTTTGGAGTGCTTCTTTTAATGGTCCTGGGCAAAGTTAAAATACAGAACAGGGTAGTTTTTTAGGCAACAAAACAACAGTTTTCCCACAAGTCATTAAAAAGAAAAGCAGCACCACAAACATTGTACCTTCCAGTTTGCTAAATCGTTAACAAACACTGACTTTTATCTTCTGTTCTACTTCCTACCAGAGTTAACTTCTTCCTTAACAGCCCTCTATTGATAACAGCAAAGCAGGCAGTTACATCATGATTTCACATAAATCATATGAAGGGTTTACACATTAATTTTGTTAGAAATCCAACAAAGCCACTCTGTCACAGTAGTGCCGACAGACGTCACAGGCTCACTGTACACACCTTGTCACATGACCACGAGCACCACGTATCATGTTGTTGTCTAATTAGCTTGAGTATGTAAGTCACGCATTGTACAGCACGCCTTGTCAGTCTTTAGTTGTTGCCAGTTATTTCATGTTCATGTTTCCTAGTCTTTGTTTCGCTTTGTGTCAATGTAAATGAACGCTTACTTGCACTTGCATCTTCTTCAACTAACATTCCTGACACACTCTTGCTCAGGTGAATTTTAGATGAGATCAAATTAAATTCATTTATTCTTAATGGACTGTAAAATAAGCCAAGTCTTGAAATTTATAAGGATCATATATGAAAAAAACTCTCCCCTTCTCTAGCGCTCTTTCCCCTGTCTCTGCAAGGCTGAGCATAGGAAATATGTCATTATCTCCATGACCTCCACCTCCAAGTCAAAATTATGTATAATGATAAGCGATTTACTTTTTCCTGCTACATACGAAACTACAGAAAATATGCATAAAGTCTGAGTGAAACTCTTGGGAATAATTTAATTCATATTGCTAGGGCTGAGGGAATACAACCCAGCAGTTGGACAACAGGAAATTAAAGAGCAAATTAATGCTTTCAAATGTTTTCAGTTTCCACCTGACGTGAGGTAATATTTAGCGAAACTTGCATGAAAGAGCTAATGGAGAAATAATTAAAGGTTATTGGCAAAAAATGAAGAGCAAGTTCCAGTTTACACCATCAATTTCTAAGACAGACATTCTGCCAAAATGATGGGGCATTTAAAAGTCATTCAATGAAAAATATTCTTTTCACTATGTAGAGCTTTAGTTGGCCATGAAAGCCAGAGTGAGTGAGAAAAAGAAGAAGAAAAGGAGAGAAAAATGAAAAGACAGATACAGGGATATATAGAGAGAAAAACTGACATAAGGAGCATCAGAAAAAGACAGGAAGACCTATCATCTGTCACAGTGCCTGTGATAAAGAAAGGCTTCACATATCCAAGACTTTAAATTACACTGCTATGGTCTCTCCCCCCCGCCCCCCACGCTCAACATCATGTTGATCCCACTTCATAATAAAATCATAAACAGCATCAAAACCCTTAGGAAATCAAACACATAGATGTAAAGCTTGAATCTGGGTCTTTCTGTGGCACCAGTTAAGATGATGTAATGGACTAATCTCCAGTGATGTGTTTTAACCTCTGGTTTTCAAGAGGTGAATCGCATTCAATACTGGCTATTTGGATTCAGAAGGGACCTATAAGAGCACATTAGTGAAAGTGAGTATGTAATGGTTTGTCATTTAAAAAGCGTCAAAGAATATGAAAACAAATAACCAAGCTGCCTCCATGGAGAGAAGGATGGGGTCCAATTTTCAGAGATGAATAGGCAAGCCATGCGATTAGAAAGGTGAGCTTTGGATCATTATGCACAGCCTACAAGCTTATTCATCATCCTTGACCCTGGGCTCTCCAAAATTAATTCAGCCAATCATTGTAATACATTGCCCATGTTGGAGGGATCCTTACATTGATATTAATAATGATATGAGATCATCAGCATAACCACATATCATTATTAATATCAATAGACCTCATACAAGGAATCAGGGTGGTGCAGCAGGTAGTGTTGCTGCATCACAGCTCCAAGGTCTGATTTTGAGCTCAGGTTACTGTGTGGAGTTTTGCATGTTCTCCCCATGTCTTCATAGGTTACCTACAGGTTATCAAGTTTCTTCCCACCTCATAAGAACATGCCGTTAGGTGAACTGGTTTTCATAAATTGCTCCTAGGTTTGATGGTATGGTATGTAATATGACAGGGTCTTGTTTAAAGGTTAAATAGTCGATTTTTAAAAATGTCTTATTGGAACAAATAACCTGAAAAATATATAGAACATGATAAACAATAATTGTTTATCACAAGTGTATTATGTGGCTGAGAAAAGCTGTTTGGAAAATTGTGTTATGCTCCTTGTTGACATTTCCCAACTCTCCTTCACTCCGCCTCCATCTCAGTCTCTTTAGAAAGATCAGAAATATGGATGAAATCAGCAAGCATGCAGTACAGCCCGATAATTCTCCTGTGAGCATAAAAACATGCTGTGTTTCAAAAAAAGAAAAAAAATATATATAAAAAACAAAACAACCACAAATAACACCGTGAAATCACAATAAACACTGGCAGTGATTTTCCATGATGGAATACGTCCGGAATACATATGTAACCCTGTTCCCTGAGAAGGGAATGAGACATTGCGTCACGCTTGACGCTTTGAGAACACTTTGGAAATGGTGTCTGAATACATGTGAAATCACACCAATCAGGTGACGAAGAAATGTGTCACGAAGACTATATAAGGCGCCCAGAAATTGTCATTCAGCTTCTATTTATTTGAAGGAAGACGCAATTTGTTTGCATGGCAAAGTATGGCCAACAACGGTCCATTCCCTTCTCAGGGAACAGGGTTAACCCAGATGTTCCCTTTCCAAGGGAACTTCATGTTGTGTCATGCTTGACACTTTGGGAATGAGAACACCCACTATGCCATACTGAAACATGTCTGTCAAAAAAAGTATGTGAAGTATATACTGTATGTATAAAAACACTTCTTGAACATAGAATGTTTCGTTTTACAGCATTCCCTCTGATAATGCCTTAGAGGAAGCCACACCCTCGAGTGTAAACACCTAAGTCTGCTTGAATGCGTCCCTGTTGAGTCCTAGCTACTCAGTTACTGGTTCTACTGGCAATAGTTATCTCACAAAGAATAGACAAGTATTAGAGCATGTATTTTCTTGTGGATAAAGCTCTAGTATTGAAAACGTTCTCCCAACCTCAGTTGAGAGACACCTAGGAGACTTATAGCCTACACTGCCAAGACAGTGCTATGCTGTCTGAAAATCATACTTGGAATTGGTCGAAGTGAAGATACCAGCAGTAGACTCTACTGGTTTTGACGAACACCCTGTTCTGAAAACAGGCCTATCAGGAAAGAGGTGTGGCCTGTTAGATAACAGTGTTCAAACTGGATAAAACATCCAGAAACTGCACGTAAGAGAGTTTAAAAAACACAATCTAAGCCAGCTACCTTTCCTCATCCCTTTTGCCCCTTAATGAGCATGTGACCACCTAAACAGTAACTAAATAATTTAAATTCTGTTGAGAAGCATTTGTGAAAAAAACCCTCACCTCAGTTACTGGATTTACTAATGATAATTGTACCTCGATGAGAAGTGACACTTATTAGAGCATACACTTCCCTGTGGATGAACCTCAGCACTAAGCATATAGTCAGCCGATAAGTAGCCACACCCCCAGTCTGCCTGTGAAATGTCTCATAGTCCCCACACCTCAGTGACAGGGTCTAATGGCACTTTTCCACTTCACAGCACAGCTCGACTTGACTCGACTCTGCTCGCTATTTGGGGCTTTCCACTGTGGATAGTACCTGGTACCTGGTACTTTTTTTTAGTACAACCTCAGTCGAGATTCGAAGCAAACCAAGCCAGTACTAAACGTGAGCCACGTACTGAGGGAGTAAGGATTCTACTTAACGAGTGGTTCTGTATTGTGCCTGAATAAATGTGTGTCATTTAATATATACTTTGCATATGGTAATATTCTATTAAATTGAAAATTATGTATAATTTATCTCATTACAGATAAAATTAAAACAAAGGTTTCTGTCTTAGATTTTTAAATCTCGCTTGTTACCGATTTCCAAACAAGCATTTATTGAGGTCCCTCCAGTCATGGCTGAATTATATAGAGCATTACGTAGGTTCTAGAACGCTGTTATCTTACACCCTTAATAGGGTCCAACAGTGAACAGCAAAGGAATTTGGAATATGGCTGTGCGGGGCTTCGATAATACAACATTACTCCTGCATGAAGGCATGTGGAAGGTGGCACTAAACTTGAGGCAGCACTAAACTGTAGTGGAAAAGCAAGCTCAGAAATGTAAAGCAAGCCGATTCGAGTTGAGTTGAGCCATACCGTGCAGTAGAAAAGTGACTTAACTGAAGCTATTCGCGCCATGAAGTGAAGTGACATGTATTTAGAGCATACACTTCCCCGTGGGTGAATTTGGAACGTTTGTAGAAACCACAGCGCTATCCTTGTAGTCACTGGGTCCCACTATGCTATTGGAATCATGATGTGAAAGAGACATGTAATAGAGCTTACAACTTCCCCGTGATAATAAATACCCCCTTTTAAGTATAAGATGAAATATTTCCTCAGAAATATTCTGAGTTCTGAAGGGAGGGGAATATGGATGCGAGAATGTGCAATTTTCATCTCTTATCATGACAAATCAATACGGAAACTAAAACGATAAACACACTGTGTAACACACTGTAACTGCGTGTATAATGAGTACAGTTTCAGGTAACACAGACCCAAACTCAGCTGCATTCCCGCACCCCGGCGGACTCAATAGAGAGTGAGAGAGACTTTTTTTTTAAGTGAAAGTATCATAAGTTTATTACCTTGCCCAGCTCGCAGGGACATAAGAACATGGTAAATCGTTGAACAGATGATGCCCTACAGAAATACTGGGGTCCCCGATAAGTCCCCGACACCCACTTTATTAGCTCCTTCGCACTACTTCTTACTTATAGCGCTTAGAACGGTCCTCAGATCCATTCTCGCACCTTTGGAGAACTGGGATCGCATCTGCCCGGACCCACACTAGATTTCTGTTCCTCCCTATCAGTGCTAGGCCGAGGACTACTCAAAGTGGCGAGGAAGGAGTCTACCGAATTCCTCTGACTGTTTTTTCACTTCCTGAAACCTGTCCACAACAGTATTTACTGCGTCACCAAACAAGCCAGCAGGAAAAACAGGGGCATTCAATAAAAACACTTTGTCTCTCTCTTTTATTCCCAATAAATTAAGCCACAGATGCCTCTCCGCAACCACCATAGCAGCCATAGAACGGCCGATGGCACCAGCCATCAGCTTCGTGGCACAGAGAGACAAATCTGTGGCTTGGTGGAGCTCCACAACTGCCTCGGGATCAACACCCTCGCCACTATCGAGCTCTTTCAGCAGGTCAGCTTGATAAGCTTGAAACACAGCCATAGTATGCAAAGCCCCACAAGCCTGACCTGCTGCCGCATAAACCTACCCACAAACTGTGATGACACTCTGCATGGCTTAGTAGGCAAGGCTGGCCCCTCTAAGTTTGTTATCATGCCAGATCCATCTGGGACCCCCATGATTTGAGCCGGCAGGTTGCCTCAACAGTGGCCGGTGGTGAACATGAGGTGCAGCTCCCTTAACTTAAGAAGAGAGCCAGCCAAGCCTGGAGTTTTTTAAATGAGAATTTCAAGGACTTGCCTAGCCTGCTCGACCCCCAAACATTTAACACAGGAAATGTACCCATCATCCTCCGAAACAGGAGCATTAACATGACCTCTGAAACCTCTTTAGCTCATGACAAACAATAGGACAAACAATAGGACAGTCAATATACACAAAGTACACAGACATGCACTTACTGAAAACAAAGAAGCTGAATGATGTAGTTTGTGGGTGCCTTATATGGTATTTGTGATGCGTTTCTACTTCGTCACCTGACTGAGGCAGGCGAATCAGATTGGCGTGATTCCACACGTATTCAGACACTGTTCCCAAAGCATCAAGCGTGACGAAACATGGAGTTCCCTTGGAAAGGAAACGTTGTTTTGCTAAGGGGATGAACATGGACACGGAATTAACAATGTTGTGCCTGGACTGGTATATAAACACAATCTGTATAAAGTGTTGAACTGTTTGAATTGACTGCTTTACAGAACAAATCAAGTAGATAAGCTTTTTTGGTTTTAATCACAAATAGGACAATGAAGGCACTCATGCCTATTCTAATAATTCCGTATGAGCCAGGCTCTGCATATTTATAATGTTTTAACTTGGCTTTCAGTCAGCGGATTGACCTATTGATTAGCTAATGAATCTAAGAATGCTAACTATACTAATACCAAAGCTTAAAGCTCATAAGACCTCATGATATGGAACTGCTGGATTTGCAAACAGCAGTTGCATGCAAAATATGCAAAGACAAGATTGGCACGTCAAGAAAATATGATAAATTTGTTTGAGAGTGGGTGAAATCCTGACAACACAGTGAATAACAATGCATCCAGAAACACTGGAAATGCTGAAGTAAAAAAAAGCTTTTAAAAAGACACTCTTTATTGGAAAACATGTAAGCAGGGAAAATACATCATAGATGGCATGGCATTTACACTGGTCAACACTATAATACCCATTAAAATGGTCAAAATGAGGATAATTGTAAAAAACTAACAAACAAAAAAAATAATATATTCAGTATTTCAACATATTTATATACTCACTTGCTTGCCAATCACCTTTCCATTTTTTGCACATTTAAATCCTGAAGACGTTTTTTAGAGGTGATAGAATGTTTTTTTTTTAATTCACCATGTTTTCAAACAAATTTTAAAATACAGAAGCCATGTTTGATTGTTTTCATTTTTAGAAATAATTGTATACATTCTGTTGGGAAGTGCACTTCCTTGTAGAGCTATATTTTCATCACTTTGGGGGAGGGTTGGTTAGTCTCAAGGAGAAAAATAGCACTTTTTTTGTATCTTCCCTGAAGTGTAATTATATTATTAGTAAAGTTTTTTGCACCTTGTCTCTGACCCTCTGACTGAAACAATCGGTTTTTGTTCTTTACCTTTAAGACTTCAATGTAACCACCGACTGCTATGATTGCCTAACATCTTTGCATATAAATTAATTATCAACGCCCCCTGCCATAACACGTGCAGAACTGTTTTCAGTGGCTGAGCGCCAGTGGGCAGGGCCAACTGTGCGTTGATGTAAAAGAAGGTGTCGATGTCTTGCTGTAGGGGCAGTCATATGCAAATATTTTCCCGTGTGACATCACAAATCCCGCCACACCCAAACGAGCTGTTTTTGGAGCTTGGTTAAATAAATGCTCATTTTGTAATAATAATTCTCTGAGAAGAACATATTAAACTATGAAACTTGCAGGGAGTTTTAATGATACAATGACCTATTATATGCGAAAAGATCAATGAAAATTTGATTTCTCATGTCATGACCCCTTTAAAATTTTATTCAGCTTCACCTATTTATCTGTTAGAGACCTAATCTTAACAAATCTTCCTTAATGTACCCTAATTTTGTTAGCTTGTTATATTATTATTATTAATAGTAATATTTCTTATAGCAGGTGGTGATTCATCAAGACAAAAAAAATCTCATTCAATCTAGTATATGCCATTTTAAGCATTGATGCAGAGACATACACTTGGACTAGTGTGAGTAAAACTAGGGAGGATTAGCTACTCTGTCCTGACAGTGCACCACTGATCCCCCTGTGTTAGTGTGACAGATCGGCAAGAAGCGTCTCTCTGGCCCAACACGGGTCACTGCACTACACTGATGGGGTCACTTGGAGGCTCTCATAAAAGATTAGAACCTGACAACTCTCAAACATCATGCCCTGCCACGACAAAAACAAACATTCCTCACGATTCAGCTTTCAAATCAACAGTTCATAACAGATTGAGGGGAAAAAAAACATGCTTTTTGATCTCTAACTGAAACTGCAAAGCCTGTGCTACATTAGCACTGAATGTGATGGTAATGAAAGGGAAAAAAGACCTTTATTGAGTTACAGAAAAGTAAGCGGTCGCTAATGGTTAAATCTTATTTTCTTAGAGGAACATTGTTTGCCTTTTTCAGACACGCTTCTCATTTGAGCACCGCGGTGCGTAAAACGACACTGCATTATCTACTTGGTGAGAACAAAAGGCTCGAAAAACAGCAGAGGCATTCTGCAGAGAGGAAACTAATCGGAATGATTTCTCTTTAAGGCAATTTGCCACACTAGTTTTACGTGTTGGGTAGAAATGTGGGGCTAAAGTGCTTAAAGGAAACTAAGAGCATTCTAAGCCATAGGGTATAAATGAGCTAATTACCCTTAAAAAAGATAAGAAATCAGAGAGAGAGAGAGAGAGAGAGAGAGAGAGAGAGAGAGAGAGAATGAAAGTGCATGAAAAATCAGGTATTTAACATTATCTCAGACTAACACAGGTAGAACATGGCAGAGACACACACACACGCCCCAAGACTGAAAAAATAAAGCAAAACACATCTACTCTGTTCCTTCTTTTACTTTAAAGAGTGCTTCTACTTGGTTTATAGATGTATTTGAACGGCATTCCATTTGTAGAGAGAGAGAGAGAGAGAGAGAGAGAGAGAGAGAAATACATTTTTGCAACCAAGAAACTCCTTTTCTCTCTCCTGGCTGAGCTGCTGACAGAATGGGGACACTTTAATTTGATGTATGGTGATAAAAACCTGCATCCTCAGCAGTGGAAAAAAAAGTGTCACAGGAAAAAAAAATTGAAAATGGTTTCTTATACAATGCCCTAATTATCCCAAAAGATGTAACAAAAATAAAAAAATAACTGTGCAATTATACTGGAAGTGTTCAGCAGAGGTCAGAGTGTATGGTGAAACAGGTGAAATCCTGGTTCATACTCAAGTTACTAATCCCATTCAGGGCCATGTGATGAGGGTGGAAAATGAGGGTGGAAACATGGGAGGGAAGAGAGAGCGAGAGAGAGAGAGAAAGAGAGATATAGATAGAGAGGCAGACTGTAGAACAAGAGCTGTGTTTGTGTGGGTGTGTGTGTGTCCATGAGTTGCCTTGTGATAAATGGTGTTTGAGGCCAAACTGACTGCATCCTTTCAATGTCTTGTGTTGCCGCTGCTTTACACTGCTCAGTAATTTATTTCCAGCTCCTTGGCCCTTTAATGAAGGGTCCAGTAGCAGCACATTGATCAGCCAGAACCCTCCCCTCGCCCACACACATACTCCATTTAACGTCATCATTTAATCTGCGATCCGCCAATCTGTTCCTCACACACTCTTGCTTAGATCTATGACCTTTCGGGGAAAAAAAAGCAATCAATAATCAGCTTTACAGCGTCTGTGTCTAATTAAAACAAGCGGAGTGTGACTCAAAGGGCAGCACTGATGCACAGGACATGCTATATTGCTCAGAGCTGCTTCAAGCAAACTGCACTGGACTTTAAACAGTAACTCTGAAGATAAGATGATGTTTATAGATGTTGTATGTATTTCATTTAATGTCCTTCCAAGAGAGGTGCTACACATGAAAATCATGCATGTCATTTTGTTCAAATTATACGCATGATGAAAAAGACTGCATATTCACTACAGGTTGTATTCAGAGTTGAGTTACGCATACATAGTGGGGAGCTTGTACTGAAATTGCAGACATCAGAATTCAGACCTACAGAATTTAGTGCTATTCATAGAGTTTTGTGAGATTTGTGGGTGGAGTTTGGCTAAAAGTGAGGCATGTCTCAATTACGTGCAATTTTGAATGTGATTTTAAGCCCATATCCCTTACACGATATTGGCTCGATGCAGCAAGCAGATGTAAGCACTGAGTTGCCCTGTAATGTACAGTGCCCTCCACTAACATTGGCATATTAAATATGAGCACTAATATTGGCATATTAAATATCTAGGCTGTGAAAACTTGACTTTATTGTTTAACCTTTTGATCTTTTGTTTAAAAAAGAGACAAAAATACTCTGCTCTTATGGATATCCAACAATTGCAAACACAACAAAAGTTTATCAAAAAAAAAAATCTTTGTAAATATAGGTGTGCAACATTTATTGGCACCCATATGAATTCATATGAGAAAAAAATATTTTATGTATATTCCCACTGATAGTTTACATTTTTTAGTACACCTGGGTGACTAGGAATTAGAAATGCACCGATACTAAATTTCTCAGCCGATACCGATATCCGATTATTCAGAGTGATATCGGCCGATACCAATAACCGATACCAATAGTTCTGCCTTTTATGCCTCCTTATAAATTAAAAAATAATAATTTTAGAGAATTCTGAAAGAACTGCAAATAAAAAACTTTATTCTTTCCATGTGAACAAGTTGTTTCACAGTATCTGGTCTCATAAACAGAAAACACATTACTCAAATTAACATTAACTAAATTCTGAAGATGAAATTAAGATTTCTTAACTCATTGAACTTACGTCATTTCGGCCAGCCACCCCTGTTGATGTAGCCTCTGTGGGGCAACATCCTCTAACTTCAAGGTTTATGCATAGTGTCAGGCGGCTGAAGCCCATTTACAGGCCGCGCATACCTTCCTGGGACCTTTCTGTGGTCCTGGAAGGTCTGTCAGGTGCCCCATTTGAGCCCTTACAGTCAGCCTCTGAGAAGCTTCTGACTCTAAAGGTAGCTCTTCTGCTGGCCCTGACATCTCTCAAGCGAGTAGGAGATCTACAAGCTCTCTCTGTTGCCCCTTCCTGCCTTGACTTTACCCCTGGATTAGCCAAGGCCTTCCTGTATCCTAGGCTGGATTATATTCCTAAAGTGTCTACATCTGCTGCCCAGCCTGTGGTGTTGCAGGCTTTCTGCCCTCCTCTGTTCCTCACACCGGAACAAGAGAGAATGCACCTGCTGTGTCCAGTAAGGGCTCTCTGTACTTACGTCCACTGCTCCGGCCAGTGGTGTAAGTCGGAGCAGCTGCTGGTCTCCTTGGCGGCGACAGTAGAGGTGATGCTGTGTTAAAGCAGTGCATCTCTAATTGGCTAGTGGAAGTAATCTCTATTGCTTATGAGGTGCCCGGTCTCGCTTAATCGCTCAAGCTTAAGATGCTGGTCGCGCACGAGGGCGCTTCCATAGTGTTATGCTAAACGCAACGTCTCGTTCACTTCTCAGGGAACAGGGTTACATGCGTAATCCAGACGTTCAACTTATACCTCTATAACCCTTTTGTTCATTGAAACCATTTTCTGATAGGAAACTAGTTGAAGTGCTGATGACATTAAATAAAAATATTAAATAGCAATGGCAAGAGGTAATAGTGGTATTTTTGTTACTTTTATGTTTCCATTGGTTTGTGAAGTTTAAAATATTAATTTAACAGCTCACTGTTGAATTTACAATTGCAATTTCAAATCTTTTGAAAATTTAATTACTTTCTGGATTCGACTTGGACTCCGTCATTAAGAACTTGCACTTGGGTCCAACTAGGCCCCTTTTGGACTCGGACTCGGACTTGAATGGTTGAGGACAGGGTCTCAACTCGAACTCGACAATGGTTGAACCAACACTATTAAGAACTACATGCAGGTAATATACATAATCTGAAAGTCGTGCCAGATTTGTTTAAAAATTTACTCAGATATGTGTGTAACCCATCACTGAATAAGTGTAACTTTCCCTTTGTAAATATTGATGTAACTGTAGTTATGGCCTTAAAGATCTTTTATGAGAACTTCAGGTTTGAAGGATTTGAAGCAATTCTGTTCTTTTTATTCTGAATATATTTCTGAATACTACTGAATCTGCATTCCCCCAATAAAATTAACCAAGAATATCTGGTTCAGTTCATAGTGTGAATGATTCATATCATGAATTCGGTTGGTCTTAAGAGGGAAAATTAAAAAGCCTTTTCAAAGAAGCAAGGCCAAGAGAAGAAGAGAGGAATTCTTGAAAAGTAGTAATAGGTATATTACAGCTAGGCATACTTTTAAAGCTATAAGAAATTATCATGTAATAGACTGAATTTCTGGATTTATTCTCTGGTGTACTCTTCCTGTCAGTGACCTTCTACTCTGCACATCTGCTCATTAAGTTCACTCACTCTAGCTCATGGTAAATTAGTATGCAGACAATAAAGCATTCCCATGTGTTTGTTTTTCATAAAGGATGTCTTTCTTTCTTTCTTCATTGATGGTTAGATGTATTGATTTGTTTGTTCGTTTGTTTATTGAATGTAGCTTGAGTATTAGAATTCACCAGAATTTGCATTGGATGCTACTAAATACAATATGATCAATAGTCAATTTGTTAAACAAACACATAGAGTGTTGGTTTGATTGATTCAAATAATGGGACAACCACTGTCTCCAGTGGATACTAAATATCTAGCTACAAACAAACAAACATGAATGTGAATATGAATTTTAAAAAACGAATAACATGCAATAAGAAATATTTCGAGCTAAAACTCATGGGTATTCTTTATTTTATCCTTTTAATTGTTTTTTTGTTTGTTTGTTTAAAAAAACACCCTCCCCCCTATTTCAAAAACAATATTTATTGAACAAGTTCAAAGTGTATGCATGTAGATAGCCCTCTAAATTTTCTCCAGCTGTTTAAGTTTACAGTTTTGTTTTGGTCCCCTTTGAAAACAAGACGCTGCATCTCAAAGGGCTATCCAACAATAAATTGAAATTGAAAATTTGAATCATAGTATGCAGAGCCTGCTCTTCCTAATAAGCAACATAAGCAGCTGCTTAACATCATCAGAGAACATTTCATAATTACCGGCCTCTGACCATAAATGAGGGTAATTTAGTGGTTGGTTACACATTTCATTATGGCTACAGTATGTCCCAAATCTATACTACATGTTACTAAATGTCCAGTAGTATACCACACCACCTAAGCAGTACCATTATACATATACTATTAATATGCATAGTGTTGTAAATAAGCATCTCGAGTAGGGATGTGCATGGGTATTCAAATAAAAGTCAAGTCTGCCAATACTTTAATGCAGAGGGCAGCACTGGTGTACAACTGAGAAATGTGCATTGGAACTAAAAATGGCTCAAGAGTGGGTGACTTCTACTCTCTTGAGGGCTGGAGTGCTCAAATATGAAGCTCACTGAAAAAAGACAAATAATGATTTAATACACATTAATATTTCTGTTTTCACTATATTTCACTATATTAAGGCTATTAAACACATAAAAACGTGCACCACCACTGACAGGAGGAACTTTTAATTGCAGTGGAAAAAGAATACTTTATTGATTAATGCCACATTAAAGATGTTTTTCCCTCTCTCCTTAACACACAAGTTAACCAACTATCTCCTTATTAACTCTTACAGATTACTCAAATATTAAATTATAACATTTTTAAAATATTAAGACAGTGCAATTACATAAATATCATGAGAATTTCCCAATCTTATAAACTGAGCCTTAGTTCTTCATTAACTCCAGAAATCTTTCACTGGTTAACACTCGCTATCATAAAAGTGACAGGTGTCAGGAATAGATAGTTGAGGTGGATGCCTTAACAGATGAAATTAACAATTGATACACAAACAAATAACCAAAAGAAGACTGTAAGCATGAACATGGACTTTAGACAACAGACAAGGAACAAACTGTAACATGGGTGGCACATGATAACAAAGGACAAAGTTAGACAGTGAGTGCTATACAAGACATGACTTATAGGCTATGTCTCAATCAGCTCCCTAACTCTGTAGGTTGTGAATCAGTATATCATGTACACTAGTTTGGGCATTGGTAAGGACCCTGACTCACTACACATTGGGAAACTGATAACTCAATTTTTGGCATCATGACTACATCCTTGCATTGTAAAACGTCACCAAAAACGTAAAACTTAAAAATATTTAAGGTTTAAATGTCATACATTTGTTAGCTTAATCGCACATTTTTCTGTCAAACAGGATCATAGGCTAGCTAGTAAATAAAATAAAAAAAACATTAAACACTTGAAAGTCGTTAGACTCAAACAAACCTTATACAGAACGTCAAATAAAGTTAAAAATCGCTAACATAAGGAATCATATGAGAGCTACAGCAATGATAACTTTGTGTCGCAGGAAGCAATGTCACAGGAAGCAGTGTTGCAGGACCCCTCATTCCTCGAGTTGACACAATATTTTTTCTAAACTTCTATACTTTAAAAATATAATTTTTACTTTTAGAATGTGTAAATATATCACTGATACTATTTTAGATAAAAACAATCATATTGTTGTGCTATCGCTAAGCTTTCATGGGATCTTACAAACCCTGACTTGCTTGTAGCCTTAGCATCACCTTACTGCTAGTTTTACATTTTACATTTCTTACTCATCCACCGCTGTTTATAAAGGAAAATATGTCGGTTGTTTCTCCACCTTTGAGTGCAGATGAGGACTCGCTCAAGCTGCACATAGTGCAGTTGGAATTGGAGACCGTGGAGATACAGATCCGTGATCTACTTGACAAACAGGCCCAGCTGTATGAGCGAAGAACCACGCTAGAAACATCTCATGCTATTGCCCACAAATCTAAGGTAAGCATGCAGCGTGGTACTATCACTCCCAGAACTTCTTCACCGTGTGTTTCTCTATGCAGGGACCATGCACCCAGGACATATGCAGCCCATGTCACGCCGGCGCCGACACACCACGGACCTTAGGTGCACCAGCAGCGGAAGGCGTGGCCCAAACCCCGGGCGAGGACCTCTCCCCCTCTGCTGCCCTCAATCTTCGAGATCTCCACCAGGAACCGCTCCGCCCCTCTCTGTCAAACCAAACCGAATGCCATGATCGGAGACTCCATTGTTCGCGTCCGCAAGCTGAGAGGCTTCAGAAAATATGAAGTAATTTCCAGTAAGGGAACATAGTGAGCATCAATGCTCCCTGGTTTTGGCAATGCTTTTGGAATTTTTCTAAGGGAGAGAACGTTCCAGTGCACTGGAAAAATTTTGCGATTGAGACAGCCCTTAAAATGGCTGACTCCCTGATCAGTGATTACTGAAATAGGGAGCTGAGTGAGACACATGGATATACTAGTGCTCATTAAACATAAATGTGAATCAGATGCAAACAGTCATGTAACGTGGTGAGTGTCATGATCAGGTGATGTGCTGTGTCTGATGGGTAGTATAGTTCAGAGCCATTATCAGCGCTACCATGATCACAGGCTGTACCAATGACATGCATGCTTCAACATCTAAAGTGATTACATCAAATCTAGCACTGAGTATGATGGCATAGCTGCAATAATAGCTACAATTTGGATCATGTAAGGACTTTTCAAGGAAAACATAACAGGGTGAATTGTTTTGAATTTGAATTTGAAACAGGAAACAGGTTTGAATTGCTCCACCCGTTTACAATTCTCACTAAGAAACCCTTAACATGATTCCTATTGTAGGTTCCATCCACGTAATTGCAGAAAGAAAGAGAGGGGGGATGGGTGATTATTACCAGGGAATTTCATCGTGTATACAGACGTAAACTTGGAGGATCAACAGTCAGAAGCCTCGCTGCAGGCCCCAGCTCTCAGCTCCACAGAGAGCATCTGCATTATTAATGAGGCCAGTGATAACCACAGATGTTTCCATGTCTGTGCTCTATTTCAGCAATATTTGAAAGCAGCGCCTTCTGTTCTTCTTGAATCACCTTTCCCAAATCCGCAACTATGGATTTCTACAGACTTGCGCCAAAAACCTAATAAATTATTCATTATCAGTGTTACTGTATTTTTTTTTTGAGAGCAGCACAAATAAAGGACAAATATATTTTGTAATGAATAAAATCGTAGTTCACATGCACCAAAGCAGCTCTCACAACAAAGCAGCTCTCACAAGAAGCTGCACTAGCTCTCACACTATTACCATAAGAAGCATGAAGTCAAAAGAGACTAAAAATACAAATGGCAGGATTTGTTATCCATTTTGATACACTCTGCATTTATTTCCCATGTAAACACTGCCCTCAGAGGAAGTAGAGGTTGAATCATAAGCAGTGTTGGGCAAGTTACTCAAAAAATGAGATACTCAAAAAATGAGATACTTTGCTTGTATCTTTCTCATTTGTAAGTCACTTTAGATAAAAGCGTCTGCTAAGTGAATAAATGTAAATAAATGTAAAATGTAAAGATAGCTAATTACTACTTTAAAATTGAAATTTGATTACATTACTGATTACTGCATGTAAAAAGTAATCAGATTACTAATTGGTTTACTTTCACTTTCAAAACTTATCAAACCTAAAAAAAATATATGAATAGTTCTTTGAGTAATTTTAGCACATGGCAATGTATGACATGATCAGAAAACGTTGGATTTATCATAAAACATGCCCCGGGGGTTGTCACTGTTTATAGGACTACCAGACAGGTAAAACTTTTCTAACTAGTTTAGTTTGGTGTCGCTAGCCAAGGGGAGGCATAGCTAAGCTATCATTGTACGGGTTTGGCTGTTACAGTGCCATGAAAAGTCCATTATCTTTCCTTATGCTCTGCTCATATCATGCTCACGTGAAGGGGAACTCATATAGACATTTACACACCTTGTTTTCCTGCTCAACATGAGAAGATGTAAGTGTTTCAGTTTCACCTTTACTGGTTTAAATAAAAATCGTTTATATCCATTTTGCCTCACAATGACTGTGAGCTTGCGTTTGGCAGAATTGAGAGCTGTTAGCCAATAAGACACAAGTATTTCCACGTATTTTCCTGTAAACCCTGTCTGATTGATCTCGCCACTGTTCACTGAAGATATAAAATTCAGGCTGTCTTCTTTTACTGACGTTCGGTTACGTAGTGATAAACCAGACCAAAGTGGAGAATTATTTGGGGCTAAAGAAAAAATCTTCGGGGCAAAACATGATTTATTTTAAAATTGTTTTCTTAACAGTAAATTTGTAACGCAAGTAATGCAATTTAATTGACATCAGTAACTGTAATCAAATTAGATAAATTTTAAATGTATTGCATTACATTACTGCATTATCAGAAAAAGTAACTGGATTATAGTAACACCCAACTCTGATCATATGCATCCAGTCAGATGTACTGCCTACTAAGGGGATGTGCTTTATTAAAGGAAACAGTGCCTCGTTCATCTCTCGTTCTTCTTATAATGATGCCAGACAACTGTGGTAAATGTACAAATGATGAGAAGAGGTCTGAATTGCCTAAAGCGCTTGAAAGAGTTTTCAGCTTGTTACAATAGAACAAATTACATTTCAGCATATTAGGAATGAGAGGTAAGATGCCCAAGCACAGTGCACATTCTGCAGGATGAAATTCAGCATGTTACATTTGCTATTATCCTAAGCAAGATCTTTAATAAAAGTGAAAAGCTGCAATGATTATTTTAAATTCACATTACAAGAGGATGATGAATTAGGCCTGTTTAAGGATTAGTCAGAGCTGGACGTGGAGGAGTAGCTCTTGATGACATGTTATTAAGTTGTAATGAAGTCTCTTGAAGTGGTGTGTCAAGCAGCTCCAGGCTGAGGCCTTTTCCACCAGCGTCATGGGGGGCTGCCAAAGAGAAAAGCCCTCCGAGAGCTAATCATGTCAGCCAAAATGAGGTTTAACCGTGGTGCCACAACTCTGCTACAAACCCTCTGCCGCAGCCTCTCTGCTATTCTGTTGCTAATGATATCGGAGTTGTGCCTGATTTGCAAGCGTTTGCTGGTGATTTATGATGTCTGAGAACAAAACTGCATCAGGCAAGACGCTTGAGTACACATTGGCCTCTCCGAGGACAAGGACTGGGCCCTGACACCTCACTGAGGAACACTGGGATAGCGTGTAAGTTAATCTTTCCCCTTGACCTCTATTTCTTCTCTGGCAGTCTTCTTATTTTTCTCACTATCATTGTGTGGCTATGAGGAAGCATGGCTGAGACCACAGTGTAACCCCACACAAACCCATCTTCTTTCAGCACGGATTATTTGACATGGCCACCGAGGCATTGCCTTTTTTCTTATTTATACACAACATGATTGGTACCTGTGGAAAAAAACCCCAACATATTTGACCTGAAACTATAACAGTGTATTACAGGGAAGACAGCCAAATTGTTCTAGTATAGTACATAGTAAATTTCTGGATTGCAAGAGTATATACACCAGCCAGCCATAACTTTAAAACCACTGACAGGTGAAGTTAATAATATTGATGATCTCATTACAATGGCACCTGACAAGTGGTGGGATATATTAGGCAGCAAATGAACAGCCAGTTCTTGAAGTTGATGGGTTGTAAGCAGGAAAAATGGGCAAGTGTAAGGATCTGAGTGATTTTGACAAAGGCCAAGTTGTGATAGCTAGATGACTGGGTCAGAGCATCTACAAAATGGCAGGTCTTCCTGGTATGCAGTGGTTAGTACAAACTTAGATAAATCAGATCTGGTTAGATAGGCAAAATAGAAAAGTTTCAGTGTTTGTACTGGAACTGTGCTGACATAACTAGCTAGTTAGTAGCTAGTTAGCTCTGTTGCTGGATGGTAGGAAAAGTGTCAGAAGAGTCAGAAAATTTGTAAATGAGTAGCTTCAAAGCTGTTCCTTTAATTTCTAGATAATATGTCGAATTTTAGGGGCGCACAGTGGCTTAGTGGTTAGCACGTTCGCCTCATGGGTCCGGGGATCGATTCCCGCCGGGGCCATGCTTTGCAGAGTTTGCATGTTCTCCCCGTGCTGTGGGGGTTTCCTCCGGGTGCTCCGGTTTCCTCCCCCAGTCCAAAGACATGCATGGTAGGCTGATTGGTGTGTCTAAAGTGTCCGTAATGTATGAGTGTGTATGTGATTGTGCCCTTCGACGGACTGGCACCCTGTCCAGGGTGTACCCCGCCTTGTGCCCGATGCTTCCTGGGATAGGCTCCAGGTTCCCCTGCGACCCTGAAAAGGAGTAAGCAGTTGAAGATGGATAGATGGATGTAGAATATTATATTGCTATTTTGTCAACTAGCTTTTAAACACACTGTTAAACAAAATGCTAGCTAACTGGGTAATTTAGCTAACTAATGCAAAGACTTTCAGTAACACACAGATGCACTAATTTGGCTATTTAACTACAAGCTAAAAATATTCTGCCCCTGAGACATGTCTACATTTTTTTTTTATTATTGGGAAACTGATAAAATTCAGTCACATTCAGCAACTGCTAAGAATTGACAAGATTGATAAATAGTTCTTTAGAAACACAATTTCAACAAATATTTACCCATGTCTCATTTCTAATGCTATACTACAAACCTACAATGTATAACTGAAAACAAAATGGTGGAATTAGTCAACCATTTTCTAAAAAAATAAAAATAAAAAACATTTATTAGTATTAGATCCCATAATAAGCACTGCTGTGGTTTCTGTGAGAAGCTCAAGCAATAAGCACAGATCTCATCATAAAAACAAACACACATCATACGCTTCCAGCAGTGTACAATATCATAAAAGCCACTTTCAAAGTGCGCTTCATTCACTGTGCTTTGAAATTGATATATCTTAATCCTATTAAAACTTTCCAGCTCTTGTAGCCTCCCAGGCTGTTATGGTGGTGCACTAAATCATCTCACTCTAATGTATCTCTTAAACAAAGAAATAAAGGAGCATTTTTCCAAGGTCATTTCACCACTAAAAACCATGAAATCATTCTATTTAATTGGCTGCAGAAAATGTGTTCATTGAATAAAATCCTAAGACCTTTTGCCAGAATGAAAATTAATGTCATTCAGTGAACGCTTTGATCTCACCTGTATGATGCTAAATGAAATGAATGAATGAACAAAAGCGAAGCAAAGGAGATTTTAAAGGGAAAAACATCCACCTTGAATTACTTGTATATCAGTCTTTATAATTAATATGTGATCTTCAGTGGTATCTAAGATTTAATTTATAATGAAATCTGAGTTGATTTTTCCTACAACTACCTGCAGTAGGAATTACTCCTAATCTCTGTGTAAAGAGAGTGATGCAGCAGTGCTTTTGTCCTTTAGTCTATCCAGCTCTCACACTTCTTTATCTGTGTACTCTGCTTAAACATATCAACTTCCAAAGCTTCAGGTGTCATGTTAATAAAGGATTTCCCAAACTTTCTGGGCAATGGCCATTCTCTGTGACCCCAAATATTTTAAGCACAAATTTATACAAATTTAAGTACAAATGATAAATGTTTATTGTATGATTTATGCATTATTGAGTCAGTACAAAACCAGTTTATAATTCCAAACATTACTTTTTAAAACAAAATTTAATGTTACAGAAAAAAATTATGTCAGTACATATTATGTAACAGACCACTTTTCAGACAACAACAACAACAATAATAATAATAATAACAACAATAATCATAGTAATAATAACAATAAAAAATAACAATCAACCCATCCATCCATTTTCTGTACTGCTTATCCTTACTGGGTTGCGAGGAACCTGGATACTATCCCAAGGGGCATGGGGCACAAGGTGGGGGACACCCTGGACAGGGTGCAAATCCATAACAGGGCACAATCACACACACATTCACACACCAATTCATACACTATGGACATTTTTTGGACATGCTAATCAGCCTACAGTGCATGTCTTTGGACTGGGGGAGGAAACTGGAGAACCCGGAGGAAACCCCCGAAGCATGGGGAGAACGGATGGTTTCAACATCTGTTGTTTTAAATGCACTTTATAAATCAATAAACTAAACTAATTAAACATAAACTAATAATAATAATAATAATAATAATAATAATAATAATTAATGCTGCTGGGTTTTGTAGGCAAAAACAGAATCAAGTGTGACTATCAAAGTCTCCAAAACATTTTTAAAAATTGTGGAATGTTCTCTAAGATGCTTAATAAAATGTACTAGCTAATTCCCTTATAAAACTGCACAAATTACCTGAGACTACTATTTTAGTCCCATTGTTGAATGAGCATGTGCGAGGAGTCTAGCTAACTGAATTTTAATCTAGCGAGTGCGACCAGGGACATTCTGTGATATATGAGCACCTCCGTGTCATTCTGGGATCGTTGGAAAAAGCTGCAAATTAGCCAACCTCCACATCATTTAGGGATACATGCAGAGAGAGAGAGGCAGGTTAGGTAAAGTTGTGTCATTTCATGTACAGTCCCCTCCGAAACTATTGGAACAACAAGGCCAATTAATTGTTTTTGCTGTAGACTGAAGACATTTGGGTTAAAGATCAAAAAAATGAATATGAGAAGAAAGTTTAGAATATCCTGGTATTTATATGTAGGTGTGTTACACAGCATAGAACATCGCACATTTTGAATCAGACCACCCAATTTGTAAGGCAAGAAGAAATATTGGAAAATGTGGCTAAGTGTTTCTTGTCCTGTGTCCTGTTAGACTATTAAACAGCAACTCTTGGTTTTAGAGTTTAGTTTCACCTGTGAAGACTACATTTGTTGTTAAAAATGATAAGCCAACATGAAGATCAGACAGCTGTCTATGGGAGAAAAGCAAGCCAATCTGAAGCTGAGAAAGTAGGGAAAATCAATCAGAGGCTTTGCACAAACATTGATCATAGCCAGCATAACAATTTGGAATGTCCTGAAAAAGAAAGAAACCACTGGCGCACTGAGTAACAGACACTGAATGGGTCAGCCAAAGAAAACAACAACAGCTGATCGCAGAAACACTGTGAAAACTGTGAAGAAAAACTCAGAGCAGAAATATAGAGGCCATACTACAAGATGCAAACCACTCATCAGCAGTAAGAATCGGAAAGCCAGATTGGAATTCACAAAGAATTACAGAGCCACAAAAGTTCTGGAACCAAGATTAACCTCTGCCAAAGTGATAGAAAGGCCAAAGTGTAGCGAAAGAAAGGATCTGCTCATGATATACAAATATACAAGCGCTTTAGTATTTAGCTAAGAAAAAGAGCTTAAAAACCATACATAATTATACCCACTATCTGTGCAAATGAATATCAGCTGGGTTAGTAAATTGATGGTCTATAAAAAGGCCTTTCGTTACCAAGGTGTCACACAAGAAACATCTCATGATGGGTAAAAGCAAAGACCTTCGGAACCTTATTGTTGATACAGATGTATTTCAAAACTTCTGAATTGTCCTGTAAGCACCACTGGGGCCATTATCCACAAGTTAAAGCAACATCATGCTGTCATCAACAGGCCATGCACAGGAGCTCATCACAAGTTTTCTGACAAGGGAGTCAGAAGAATAGTCAGAAGAGAGCTTAGCCCAAGAGCCAAGGACCTCTCAGAAAGAGCTCCAGTAGCAGTTGGAGGCAGCAGGTACCATCGTCACAGAGAAAACAATAGGCAATGCACTCCACTGCTCAAAGCTCACCCCGCAAGGCTCCATTACTAAAGGAACGTCGAAGCTTGTATAAAGTTTGCTACAACTCATTTGGACAAGCCTATGAAATACTGGGAGAGTGTAGTCTGGTCAGACGAGAGCAAAATGTAACTTTTTGGCTGTCATACTACACACCATGTTTGGAGAAGAAAAGGCACTGCACATCACCCTTAAAACACTATACCAACAGTGAAGTTTGGAGGTGGAAGCATCATGGTGTGGGTCTGTTTTTCATCGCCTGGTACTGGCAGACTTCATATAATTGAAGGAACAATGAATAGAGCCCTTTACCGGAAGATTCTTGAGAAGAATCTGCTGCCATCCACTAGGATGATGAAGATGAGACGTGGGTGGACCTTCCAGCAGGACAATGATCCAAAGCATACAGCAAAGGAAACTCTCAATTGGTTTCAGAAAAAAAATCAAGGCGTTAGAATGGCCCAGTCAATCACCTGACTTGAATCCAATTGAACAAGATTTAAAGGCAAGAAGAATGGCCAAAATCACACCTGAATACTCCGGCCAATTAATTTCTGCATACAAGAAGCTTATTGAAGCTGTCATTAAAAACAAAGGCTTCTCCACTAAGTATTAAATACATTTCAGTTAGCATGCTCAATCCTTTTTTTCCTATGATAACACTTTATTACACATAACTTTAACTTTAAATTTAATGTTATGAAATCTTTATATTTCTGCATTTTTTGAGTTAATACTGATGTCTGGTAAAAATTTCATGTGAATAGTCTGATGGGAAATATATTTACTAGAGATGCACCAATACTAAATTTCTCAGCAGATACCGATAGCCGATTATTCAGAGTGATATTGGCCGATACCGATAGTTCTGTCTTTTATGCCTTCTTTTAAATTAATAATAATTAATTCCACAATTCTGAAAAAATTCAAAAAACAAACAAACTTTATTCTCTCCATTTCAATAAGTTGTTTCACAGTAACTGGTCTCATAAACAGAACACATATTACTCTAATTAACATTAACACATTAACTAAATTCTGAAGATTAAAGTAAAATTTCTTAACTTATTGAATGTTATTAATTCATATTAACATTGACTGAATTCTAAAAAACTTCCTGTTAGTCTCAGACTCACTCACCACAAACAAAAGCATTTTACTTCATCATTGAACATCAAACTGGCAATATATAAAATTTTTTATATATTAACATTAACTGGATATGAAACATACTACTCTACAAATATATTTTTCTGTGCAATATATACTTTTTTGTCAAACCATCATTTAAAGCTTAAATTCAGAGAGGGAGCAGCACGGGAAAAAAATTAGACTCGACACGGAAACTCCCGTTTCACTGCTGCTCACTTACGGTGTAAAATTTTAGCAGTGCAGAGCTTACAAATTGCAGTTTTGTCATCATTCCACACAAGAGACATCGTCTTTACACACAGCATTTGCACACAGCACAAAATTAGCACAAAAACACTTCTTTACACACAGCACAAAATTTATTTTCCCACCCTCTTTTGATTGACATGATATAATTGGCCCTGATCATCGGATGTTTTTAAAAAATAGCCTTTCAGCTCTAATATTTACTGAAAAAAATGTTGATGCATTCAATACTTATTTCCCCCAATGTATAAAAGCTGAAATCCTAAACTCTTGTCTCATATCCATCCTTTGATCTCATGCCCAAATGTCTTCGGTGTATAGCACAAACAAATGAATCTGCCTTGCTGTTCCAATAATTTTGGAGGGGACTGTAAGTGTGTGTGCTTGCTTCAAATATTATTGAAGCTAATAACTTATGTTAAATGAAGGGGTGTGAGGATGTACTGTGGCATGAATGCGGTTGTAGCTACAAAGTGGCTGCATATATCTTGAGCGTTATGTTGTTTACTTACATGAATGCATTTTGTGCACTTAGCTAAATTATGTCTCAAGGACTTCTAATAAGAAAGCTATATCTTTTAGATCCTACATAAATGGCTGCCACACCGTTGTTGAAATGCTGTTGACACTTGTGGGTCAAATGCTATGTAGCCAATGATGGTCTGGAAATACTAGGCTTGCCTAGTCTTGTTTTTTTTTTTCTTTTTGCATTTTTGAGGGCATCTTTGCTTTACAACATTTCTTTGCATGTGCTTAAGACTTTTGCTCAGTGCTGTATGTGTTACATAAGTGACTAAAAACCAAAGGAATATTCCATGAGAACCATGAGAAGTTTTTAAAATTCAAACACTAACTGTAACAGGAAACAGGTTAAGGTTTTTATTCAATAATGGTCTAGAATAGTACATACATAACTCTAGTTCGTTTACCAGAGGTAGATGGATGGGGCAAGTTGACCATTTTTATCACTGAATTGCAACACTTAGTACGGCATGTCAAGAAAGTGAGAAGAAACTAAATTAGGCTTGTTTGAATGTGAATGTGGGATATTTCCAATATTAACTCAAAAATAAATTAATAAATCAAAATAGGAGATCATGAGTTTCTCTCACAACCTTGTTTGTAAATTGAATGCTAGTTTGGGAACTCCTATGTTAATACCACCATCAATCTTGTAGACTGCTAACTGACCATAACTTGTATAGCCGATTGTCATTTTGGAAATTTGAGTTTACACATCTGCATTGGATTTCTTATTAATATGACATGGAACATCACTGGAAAACTGTGAGCGAGAAAAGAAGCCCTTGCGCTTTTATCTTTAGGAGCATTATCCCTTATGTTTTTTAGATTGTTCAGATTTTTTTCTCCTATTAAACACCATTTTAACTGCACAAACAGTGTCCTCCAGTGACCTCAGCACAGCAGACAATGGCTAAATTCTCAGAAGACTAACAAAAATATACAAGCAACAAAATTTCATCACAATCACTAAGCACACCATAATTATATCAATACAAATATATTTACTGGGTTTCAGGGTGGATTTTTCCACTAAGGTTGCGTTTCATCTAAGTTTCTAACAAACGTAAACTGAAGTTTTTTCTTGGAGAAAGGCTAAAAAACTGGGACACTGCTGATTATTTCCGGCTCTGGTCTGCACTCAGCATTAGAGTATTAAGAGTTCTCAAAGAGTGTGGAGTGTTCCGGGTGGGAGATTGAGTGTGGGTTTATGCAGGTCTTCAGATCTAAAGCCTTTAAACAGGTGGAAGCAGCCAGTAGCTTCTTGGAAATTGAGCATGAGGAAAAATGCTCCAGTTTCCTAAAGTGCCAAATGGTGCAATGTCAACTGCAGGAGATGGTTCCAGCCTCGTGCCATATGCTCTGCATAAAGAAGCGATGCGCAACCGACGACAGCTGGTCACTTGAAAACAGAGATTTTCATTGCATTTCTCAAAGACTACAGAACTGTCTAATTTGATTATCTGTACACACACACACACACACACACACACACACACACACACACAATGCAGTGTGGTGCTATTTTTGAAAAGACATGCAAGACACACAAGCATACACACATACACACAGTTCATCATCTTTTCAGGAAGCAGTAGCAGGTAGCATTGTCCTCATTGACAGGTCTGCCTCTGCAAATGGCACGCAAAAGCTTTCTGGGTGAAAAACAGCCTGACAGAGTTGCTACCTGACTGCTGTGTCCCACTACAGTGCCATTTGACTGTCTATCAATCACTGCTACAACCAATTTCTTGGACCTTAACCTCTTAGAATAACAAGAACGACCACAGACTCTCAAAAATGTGTACGACATCAGAAGACTGAAAAGGGCTTTTGGAGTGAGTGAATAGCAAAGATTTTTTTTTTGCCTTCAGGTTCCTCAGAGCATGCTGTTTTATTCAGAATGTAGTGGTACAAACTACGGTGAGGGCTGAGCCATTTTGCATATCAGAGGGTACATTCCAGTCTGATGATTCCAGATAATTACAGGGTGAAACAAACATTTGTGAAATACTCTCTCACTCATGCACAATCAGTAGGCACTTTATACTTGTCAGGGTCACGGTGGATCTGGAGCCTGGAAACATCACAATGTGTCCATCACAATATTTGTGGAATATTTCATCAAAAACCGTCATACATTTTGAATTTCATATATCTACAGAAATAAACCAGCTTAGACAAACCAGTGATTAATGTAGCCATTATCAATATGCAAAATATCTATATGGTACCTTACTTTCTACTGACCTAGGCACATAAATGGGTTATCAGAGCGATACCTCAATATCTTTCAAAGATAAAAAAAATCAGCTTACAGGTTAATTTTGCTATCTACTTTAGAATATTTGCTGTTAACAAGTGTCAGATTGTTCTGGACTTTTGTGGAACCAAATGCAACAGCACCATCAATGTTCATGCACAGAATAGTATGAAGAAGCGAGGCTGAGGCTGATTACTTTCTAGTCCAGATTCATGTAGCCGATCTGTGATAGTTATGGCATGTGATTACACTGCGTAAAATGCCAACTAGATTTCATCTCCATTTGAGCTGATATTTTTCACTCTGGTGCATACATAAGACACCACAAGAAGTGACTGAGAAGATATATGTGAAATATAGTTTGGAGGACAAATAAATAGGCTACATTGTCTAGCAAAAGTACAATTTACAGTTTTCTGGTTTGAACAAAATGGTTACAACTTTTCTCAGTTCGTACAGGATATTGCATAGTTCTTATGATTTTTGCGGCCAAAAGTGCTTAAATTTTCTGCTGCATTTTTCTAAACTTCTGAGGCGACTTTCAGAGTTTTTTGTGCTTTTTTTTTGGAAACTACTCGAATTGGAGAAGCTGCAGTTGCATGAAATTGTTTTGCATGGTCTTTTGCACGTATGTTTGTTGGTAAATTAGGCCTTTTATCTGTACTCATGTTTAGTGCACATGAATGAAATGGCTTTGGTTGAATGTGTGTTGCAATGGTGTCACATGACGTGTCTTGGCCCAAATCTATGGAAAATCTGCGCTAAGTTTGAAAAATTGCAAGCTCCTCTGAATATTGTAGAGTTTGCTTGATTTTGCATTAATTTCTGTGATCACAAAATCACTAAATCCTGGAGGAACTGTTTTCTCTTTAGCATATTTGGTATTCAAAGGTAACACTGAGTGCATGATGCCAATCGAGCATTAAAGACTTAAAAAACTTTTCATGAATGCAGCTGTTTATCTGTCTTAGTGTGTGTGTGTGCGTGTGTGTGTGCGTGTGTGTAATAGTTTCATCCACATCATTCTAATTATGGAATCACTGAGACCTTGTGATATAATGCATTGCTCAGCGTTTCATTGGTTCATTGGTTTGCTTTTCATAGATTTAAAAAGTTAAGTAGAAAGATTTTGATTGATTTTAAATTCTCCCATCTAATATCACAACCATTCATCACTGTACTGGCTCAACCACCAACACTACTACTACTCTGCACTTTCATTTGTCTTTCACTATGACAGATCAACAACTGCTTTTTGTTTCAGACTACATAATTCCACCTCAATTTATCTACAAGGTTTTCCTGATTCGCAAAAGCAAATGGAAGAAGTGAAACAAAGAAGGGAGGAAAAACCAGCACCTGATAAATGTCATTCCAGAAGAGCCTTCAAGTTCATACAACAGCTGAGTCTTCACCAGGCACAAACACATTCCTCACATCTCATTTCTTACATTAAGACGCTGAGAGAAATGTCAGACCAGATAACTGCCGTCTCCGTTCAGCCTCTGACATTAAAGGACAGCCATTGTGCAGACACGTATGCAGTGTTTATATTGCTTTTGCAGAGGAGTGATTCAGAAAAGCCCAGTCTAGGCTGACTGTGTTGCTGGTGCATGTCCTTTTGGTAATAATGGGTAAATTAAAAGTGGCACATGTTGCCTGGGAGTTTAATAAAGCAGATATGAAAATGATAAGCTGTGATAATGATGGATTTACTGGAGAGCACAAGACAGCAAGGTGCAAAATTCTACAATTTTCAAGATTTTATTTCTGTTTAACATATGGGGATGGGGTAAGTTTATTTAATATCTACAGTATATCTAATGTAAGAAAGTAGCCCTGAACTGGTCTTGATTTTCTTGATCTCATATATCCTCTATTACAATTTTCTGTAATAACTTTGTAGAAGTATGATAATGAAATCAGTGATAATAAGAGGTCTCTCTCTCTTGCTCTCTCTCCCACACACACACACACACACACACACACACACACACACACACACACACACACACACAGTATCTCTGTAGTGATGTAAAGACTTCAAATGCATTCTTGGCTTCTTGGCGTCAAAAAACTGACTGTATATGCCCATGCCAGCTTAAGATCCGAGCTTTTATGAGAAACCAAAATGGAAAAGTATTGATAAGAACATTAACTGGCTCCTGGGATAAGGGACCAATGCACAATTAGTGGAAAAAGGTTTATTATTGGATCAGGGAGTAGGAAGGTGAATAGATTAGAAGTGTCAGAAGGCTGATATAGACTGGTTCAGAGGGGAAGCAAGGGGGAAAAATAACTGTGAAGAAGATTGGAGTTTCAGGGTTATCCTTATTTTCATGTATTCCATTTTAGCTGTTTTTCTCCCATTTCAATTAAAGTCGTTGAATTGTCTATTTCAACCACTCGAAATATTTAAGCTAGGTGTGTTTTTGAAAATAAAGCAGGCAAGAACATTACTGCACTATGGGCTTTTAATAGATGTCCCATAGTCACAGAAGACATTTCTTGCATTGCCGAAATTAGTCTGTGCCTGTAGCAAAGCAAAAAAAAACAACCCCACATTTATAGAATCCTATATATTTCAGGGTGGCATGAAGTCTCATTTCAACAGAACTGATGCATGCCTCAATGACTATGCTAGAGAGTCAACATCTCATCAATAATTCAGCATGAAGCACACGTTCAATATCAGCTATTAGCAAACACTATGTTATGCTGCAGTTTGTGATATTTGAAACAATTAGACAAAGTAAAGAAAGAGTAAAGAAAAAAGAGAGAGACATGCTAGAAGAGATGAAAAATGAGAAGGAACTCTTACCGCTAACAGAGCGATATTTCCATATAATACTGGGTTCAGGTCGTCCGATCGCCAGACACATGAGACTGACATTACTGCCCTCATTTACCGTTATGTCTGTTGAGATGTTCACAATCCTTGCTGGAACTGCAACACATAACAGAAAGATTTTTCTCAATAAAATAAATTTAATTAATCCTAAAATACTAACTTAAAAATTTTCACATTTATTGAACCCTAACCACAATGAAATACTGTTGTCCCTCAAATAAATCAGTAATTCTTGTTTTATTATTTTGCTTTTTCTTATGCATGCAAAATCTTAACATCAGCTTCATTCTTTTCTGGTACTACAGGGGGCCAGGAAAGACAGTTTGAGTCCACATGAGCAATATGCACACTGAGCAAGTCCTGTGGGATGCGTTCTTAAAAGCTGTTCTCCGCTGAGGCAGAACCCAGTGTACTCAAAAGCCAGAGTGATGGAACACAGAAACTACCGTTCAAAAATTCCACCAGTCTGTAGGTCGAGAATTCTAGTTCTAACCCCAGGGACAGACTTCTCCCAGTTAACAACCAAGAATTTTGACTGATCAAGTAGTGCCGGGTGTGGATTTTCCTGATTTTGTTGCAGCAACTCGATATTACAAAATGGTGCTGATAGTCATAAGCAGAATTATTTAATTGTGGTACTTTATAATTTGGGACTACTACTACTACTACTACTACTACTACTAATAATAATAATAATAACTGCCATTAATATAGCACCTTTCATGTATGCACAACATGTCTAAGTACAAAAAATAAGCATAACACATTTGTGTTACAGAAATGATAAATGTACATTATAAAAAGTACAATTAAATGATCAAATAAAAAGTGTCTTTTTTAATTAATTTTTTTTTAGGAGAGCTGCTAATAGGATGGTTTATTTGTATGAGTCTACTTTTTAGGTGAATCCACGCCAGGATGTTATTGTCATAAGCCTAACTGGGTGAAGCTAGTCTGAACCTCATCTCTGTATACCTCTGACTCCAGCAGAGAAATGAGTTAGCCCTCATTTTCCCCTGCTTGATTGACATGATCCGATATCTGTGTAGGAAATGCTGTTTACATAACTTAGACTGTAAATGCAATGATGATAGTTTGCCTGTCTCCCCCATCTTCTCCTTTTCAGTGACAGTCAATCGGGCAGCTAGAAACCTGGAAAGATATCATTTAGCTGGTGCACTATCATGCTGGAGTCTGCTATCTAGGTTTGTTACAAAAGTAAATATTTCATGGTAAAACTACTATATCTGTCACACACACAGTTGCAGTTAGAAAACTCTGGGCCAGACGTACATATGCTAGGAAGTGCAATGTAATACACAACTTGCTGCAGCTACAAAATGTGCTTGCATTTGAAATGTGTAATAATGTGTAAACACATGAGTATTTTTTTTTTTTAATTAATGAGTAAAAAGTATAGAGAGTATTAGTACAACTCATATAGTGAGGGAAAAAAGTATTTGATCCCCTGCTGATTTTGTACGTTTGCCCACTGACAAAGAAATGATCAGTCTATAATTTTAATGGTAGATTTATTTGAACAGTGAGAGACAGAATAACAACAAGAAAATCCAGAAAAACACATGTCAAAAATGTTATAAATTGATTTGCATTTTAATGAGGGAAATAAGTATTTGACCCCCTCTCAATCAGAAAGATTTCTGGCTCCCAGGTGTCTTTTATGCAGGTAACAAGCTGAGATTAGGAGCACACTCTTAAAGGGAGTGCTCCTAATCTCAGCTTGTTACCTGTATAAAAGACACCTGTCCACAGAAGCAATCAATCAATCAGATTCCAAACTCTCCACCATGGCCAAGACCAAAGAGCTCTCCAAGAATGTCAGGGACAAGATTGTAGACCTACACAAGTCTGGAATGGGCTACAAGACCATTGCCAAGCAGCTTGGTGAGAAGGTGACAACAGTTGGTGCGATTATTCGCAAATGGAAGAAACACAAAAGAACTGTCAATCTCCCTCAGCCTGGGGCTCCATGCAAGATCTCACCTCGTGGAGTTGCAATGATCATGAGAACAGTGAGGAATCAGCCCAGAACTACACGGGAGGATCTTGTCAATGATCTCAAGGCAGCTGGGTCCATAGTTACCAAGAAAACAATTGGTAACACACTACGCCGTGAAGGACTGAAATCCTGCAGCGCCTAGAAGGTCCCCCTGCTCAAGAAAGCACATATACATGCCCGTCTGAAGTCTGCCAATGAACATCTGAATGATTCTGAGGACAACTGGGTGAAAGTGTTGTGGTCAGATGAGACCAAAATGGAGCTCTTTGGCATCAACTCAACTCGCCGTGTTTGGAGGAGGAGGAATGCTGCCTATGACCCCAAGAACACCATCCCCACTGTCAAACATGGAGGTGGAAACATTATGCTTTGGGGGTGTTTTTCTGCTAAGGGGACAGGACAACTTCACCGCATCAAAGGGACGATGGACGGGGCCATGTACCGTCAAATCTTGGTGAGAGGCCAGGTGAGAACCTCCTTCCCTCAGCCAGGGCATTGAAAATGGGTCGTGGATGGGTATTCCAGCATGACAATGACCCAAAACACACAGCCAAGGCAACAAAGGAGTGACTCAAGAAGAAGCACATTAAGGTCCTGGAGTGGTCTGGCCAGTCTCCAGACCTTAATCCCATAGAAAATCTGTGGAGGGAGCTGAAGGTTCGAGTTGCCAAACGTCAGCCTCGTAACCTTAATGACTTGGAGAAGATCTGCAAAGAGGAGTGGGACAAAATCCCTCCTGAGATGTGTGCAAACCTGGTGGCCAACTACAAGAAACGTCTGACCTCTGTGATTGCCAACAAGGGTTTTGCCACCAAGTACTAAGTCCTGTTTTGCAGAGGGGTCAAATACATATTTCCCTCATTAAAATGCAAATCAATTTATAACATTTTTGACATGCGTTTTTCTGATTTTTTTTGTTGTTATTCTGTCTCTCACTATTCAAATAAATCTACCATTAAAATTATAGAATGATAATTTCTTTGTCAGTGGGCAAACGTACAAAATCAGCAGGGGATCAAATACTTTTTTCCCTCACTGTATGCCATTAGTTTCAGTGGCGGCTGGTGGTTTTTAAAATAGCAGAAGCACAGCTGTCTGTTATTGAAGTCTATAACACAGATATGTATGTCAGTAAGAGACAGCTGTGCTTTTTTTCAGGCAGTCCATACAGAATGATTTCATGATTTATTTGCCGCAATCGTAGCCACTGTACTGGGCGAGACCAAAGAATAAGTTGGGGGGAAAATGAGAGAGACAATTCAAAGAACCTGTTTTTGCTCCCTTTCTTGGGTCTTTCCTTCTGTTTAATTCTCAGTCTCTCCTCATAAATAAAAGCATCAAAAGTCCAACATTTATCCAAAATCAGGTCAACAAAATGCTGCTAGCTAAGCTACTTAAGAGTTCACTGAAGAAAGTAGTGATTAGCCCATATTGGCACCCTTGGTAAATATGCGCAAAGAAGGCTGTAAATAATTGTTTTTATTGTTTAACCGTTTGATCGTTTGTTATTTATTTATTTATTTTTTTACAAAAATACTCTGCTCTCATATCAAAGAATTGCAAACACAACACAGGTCTATCAAAAAAAAAAACCCCAACTTTCTTAAATGTAGATGTGCAACAATTACTGGCACCCCATGAATTCATATAAGAAAAATATATTTTAAGTATATTCCCATTGATATATATATATATATATATATATATATATATATATATATATATATATATATATATATATATTTTAGTACACCTGAGAGACTAGGAATGGGAAATTGTTCAACCATGACTTCCTGTTTCACAGGGGTATAAATAGAGGTAACCCATAGGCCAAATTTCCTTAGTCATTCGTAACAATGGGTAAGACCAAGAAATATAGCTGTGATGTGTGGCAAAAGGTTGTTGCTTCACAAAATGGGAAGTGGCCATAAGAAAATATCACAAGCATTAAAAATGCCCATTTCCAACATTTGGGCAATAATTAAGAAGCTCCAGTCAACTGGAAATGTTATGAATCAACCTGGAATTGGACGTGTGTCTGTATTGTCTCAACGCACTGTGAAGAGGATGGTTCGAGTGGCCAAAAAATCTCCAAGGATTGCAGCTGGAGAATTGCAGAAGTTAGTTGTGTCTTGGGGTCAGAACTACAATCCAAAGTCTTCAAAACTACAATCCAAACTGACCTACATCACCACAAGTTGTTTGGAAGGGTTTCAGGAATTAAAGCCTCTACTCTCATCCAAAAACAAACTCGTGTCTTCAGTTTGCCAGACACTACTGGAACTTCAATGGGATCGGGTTCTATGGTCAGATGAAACTAAAATAGAGCTTTTTGGCAATAAACACCAGAGGTGGTTTTGGCACACACAGAGAGGTAACCATATGGAACAGTACCTCATGCCCACGGTTAAATATGGTGGTGGATCTTTAATGTTTTGGGTCTGTTTTTCTGCCAGAGGACCTGGACATTTTGTTAGGATACATGGCATCATAGACTATCAAATATCAGCAGATATTTAATGAAAACCTGACTGTCTCTGCCAGAAAGCTTAAAATGGGCCATGGTTGGATCTTCTAGCAGGATTATGATCCAAAGCATACATCAAAATCAACACAAAAATGGTTTATTGACCACAAAATCAAGGTCCTGCCATGGCCATCCCAGTCACCTGAACTGAAACCCATAGAAAACCTGTCGGGTGAACTGAAAGGAGAGTCCACCAGCATGGAGCTCGGAATTTGAAGGATCTGGAGTGATTCTGTATGGAGGAATGGTCTCAGATCCCTTTCCATGTATTCTCCAACTTCATCAGGCATTATAGGAGAAGACTCAGAGCTGTTATCTTGGCAAAGGGAGGTAGCACAAAGTATTGCCTAAAAAGGTGCCAATAATTGCTGCACACCTATATTTACACACCTATATATTACACACCTATATTTAAGATATATATTTGATAAACCTGTGTTCTGTTTGCAATTGTTTGATACCAATGACAGCAGAGTATTTTTGTGATATTTGTTTTTAACAAAAGATCAAAAGGTTTAACAATGAAGATAATTTTTCACAGCCTTCTTTGCTAATATTTACCAAGTTTGCCATCATTAGTGGAGGGCACTGTATAAATAAACACATTGCCAAAACAAACAATCAAACTTAAATTTATACTTTCAATTTGTTTACAATATTTACAAAAATAAAGATAAAATTACATGCTAGTTGTGTAAAACTGTTATGGAGTAGGCTATTCAAGTGATCACTATTACAGCTGTGAATCTGATTGGCACTGATATGTTTAAGTCTGTACTGCTGTCAGTCATGTTCTTTATAGTTTCATATTTGGCAATACAGAGAGGTCTCCCAATCATCATCAAGCTGTGTATCCAGTTAGGACAAAAATGGATTTACAAAGAGTGGACTGTGCAAAAAATGTCGAGAATTGTTTTCCTAAGCAGAAACCAAGGCAGGACCCAAAATGACATTAAAAGCCTGTTGTCCAATGAGCGTTAATCTTTACTCAATTAAAACAGTGTACTTGAATCTGCCATATGAGCCAATTGAAGCGGTGGGGTAAATGGAGTTCTGTGGGTGTCTACAGGCTTCTATGGACATTTTCACATAGTCTGAGCTATCCATGGAAAATAGTTCACGTTAATTAAATTAACAGCACAATATTGTACTGAGACATTTGATACTTTGATTAGATAAAATATTGAATTTCACTAAGAGTGATGAATAATATAGACCCATTTAATTACAACATTTTAATGAAATTTTAGGGGAGGCTGTGCTTCTTGTGTAATCTTAAAGCAATCGCCTGAGATGAGATTCAGGTGTAGCCTAAAAAAACCCCGCTATACAGAATAAATTATTTTGCAATTAAAACTGTGTTGTTTTTTTCACTTGCCAATGTCACAATGGTCCTGTTTACTATGTCGACTCTCTTTGATAGATAAGGAAATCAATTTGCACATCCTTGGCATGTGTGCTATGACCAGGGTTACAACATCTGTGTCATCAAAGCAGCCCAGTTGAAAAGTAATATAAAAACACAAAACCTAGTTTCCATAAGTAATTAATTCAACAAAGTTCTAAAATTGTCTTGTATTATTACACATTTTGTTATGAAAAAAAACAAATTATTACTAACTATTATTATTATTACTGTTTTTGTTGTTGTTACTATATGTTTTATATAATAATAATAATAATAATAATAATAATAATAATAATAATAATAAACAGTGCATTTCAAAAGTATCCCAATAGTGTGGGAAAACCACACACCTGGAAACACTGCCTATATTGGCACAGATCTTTTTTTCCTCCATGAAAATCCTCACCCCACCCTTTATGTATATGTATGTAAAGGAAAAGGGCACTTTATGTGTTGTAAACAATCATTTAGGCTTGTATGTCTATTTCATATATAAAGCACACAGTTTTTCATGCAGAATGTCACCTAATTATGCCAGTGGGCAGAAATGGCTTAGTGCGTTACCTATACCCAAAAACTACTCTTCTTGTTTATTATTGTTATTCTTTTATTCTTGTTACACAGTCTAGTAGTTTAATGTCATTGTATGTCTTTCACTTTATACATAATAATAATAATAATAATAATAATAAGATGATGATGAAGAAGAAGAATATACATATATCAGGGCCATTGCTGTTTTGTTTTTTTAAATACACATCAGAAGTGATTTTTACTCCAAAAAATATCTACATCTTGATGACCCACTAATTAATATTCGTAAGCTGACCAATATATTTATTTTTTCATTACTACTGATATATGTATGCCCCTAAACATGAACATGAGTCTTATGCAGAATATGAGGAAGAAGAGAAGGAAACTAAAAAGATTCAGAGTGGTAAGCATTACTTGTTATAATCTCTAACCTGTGAAATTGGCTGTACTGTAGTTGTCAGGTAAAATATGTGTATACATGTTCAATGGGATTCTCCGGTAACTCCGGTAAATTAGCATCTTCCATGAAAGAAAGCACTGTGTTACTATCTACACAAACAAACATTGCTGAAATCAGTGTTATGTATCTTGTTGCTGTTCCAACCCAAAGAAAAGAATACGCTGATTCATTGGTTAATGTTGTGAAACCGCTAATAAAATCAACTGCTTGTGATCATATTTATTAGGAATTAGTAGCTGGAGGACAGCATGAAATCAGACTTTACCAAATTGTTATTGAGAGTTTTGTCTCTGGATAACAAATGAAGAGATTTATTTGCAATGTCACAGCTTGAAATGGCACTTCAAGGATTTTTTTTTACTAGGCTTCGAGTTCAATAGCAAGCATTACTTCTAACGTCACATCAGTTGCTCTATGTTGAATGCAACAATTGATCTATAACCTCTAAATGCTTAAGTAGATAATGTCTGTGATTTTGAACAGCTGTTTAAATCATAGGTATTGGAAACCTTGATGCCTTTGGGCTAAGATTAACACATCTCTTGGAGGGGATACTTTGTTATTGAGTTGAACTGAGTTCAAAGTGTTCATGAAGCTTTTTGTGAAAATGTCGGCAGACTGTGCAGCATTTAGATGTAAAAATCATAGACACCTCAAAGAAAGAGAACAGGAAATTACTTTTCACTGGAGAAAACTCAGAGCGTACATGCTGTGTTAAAGAAATGGGTCAAGGTGCTTTTTAACACAAAAGTGTTGCAGATCATTCAAATACTCACTTCATGTTAATACGCCTAATGCCGCTTATGCAGCTGGGATATTATCTGTGGGAGGTCATTAATCTAAAAGGAACTACATTGACATGTCCATGTGCAAAAAGCTGTTTAAGTATTTTCCCCCCAATAAGTTTGATTACTTTGAAAAAAAATAAACAGGAAAAGGAATCATGTAACTTTGTGTTTCAAGTTGGTTCCATCTTTAGTTATTTGCTAACTTTTTACAGAGTGAAATTAAAAATACAAAATGTCATGCACGTTTTCCTTGGCTGATTATTTCCCCCTGTAGTGTGTGTGTGTATGCCTCAGTAACTAGTTAATAATCCTAGATTTGTGATTGGGTGTGTCGTAGGATTTGTCATTTTAATATTGCTGACTTAGTTTATTAGGAAGGCTGTGTTTATCATGAATTAAACGAGCTAGCTACAGGTGTCTTTTCATTTTAGCTTACATTATATTACTCGATCAATTTATAATTAACATGTTGTAGCATTATTATTATTTTTTAATTAAGTTTATATGTTCTGATTTTGTGTAATCATAATAGTAGATTTCTTTAAATAAAATAAAATAAAAAAACTCTCCAAATCTCTAATCTAATTTATTATTACTAGGCTATTATTATAGCTTTAGATTTTCATTATTTTTATATTTTATTTTTAAAACTATGAATAATAGTAAAATATTAACTGATAATAATTACCTGCTATAGCTGAAACATTCATATCAGAGCTACGCACACACACACACACACACACACTGCTATTACCCTGTCAGTGTCATTGCTGTGCTGAGAATGATCAACCACCTAAATAACTTCTGGTCAGGGGTGGTCCTTTGGTGGTCCCTTTCTAGTGATTTAAAGTGCACTTGTGATTAAAGGTGAAGTAAAGAGAAGTGATCATTGGTCACTTCCAAGTGAACCCTAGTGTGATTTGATTGCTGTGAGAACTTGATTTGTACCTGATTTAACTCAAACGTGTTGTGTATATTGGGTTATAGGCAGCCATTATGCCAAACATATATGTGAGTGCAAATTGAGCTGTAAGATAGAGCTGAAGTGTTGCATAAATATGAAGTGGGTTATCTGGAGAGAGGGAAAAAAAGATGGATACAGCTGAATATATTTTCAATGTTTCATCAATGTATTTCTGACTATTGAAATAAAAAATAACAAATAGGATTTTGGTCCCATAAACCCTTCAGTAATTATTATATATATATATATCAATTGTGTTTATTATTATAAATGATAGCAAATAAACAAAAGAAAACAAAAAGTAGCTATTTCACTAAGACTTGGCATATGTGCTTTTAAAGTGGACATTTTAAAACTTTGTATGTGTTTATTTTATTGCATTTGAATACGCAAGAATCATTTTGACAGTCCTATTGGATATTCCACTTCTTTTTCATGCTTCTCTTTCAGAAGAGAAAACGTTCCTTTGTATGGGTTTAGCGGGTATCTGTAAATATTGCCCCACTACTGCAAGGCAACGTTGAATTTTTGAATATTTATCTTTATTGTTGTCTGACAAATTTTGCACTCAGCAGTCTTTCTATTTTAGCACACATGGCCACCATCAATGCAAGCTCACAAATTCAATATGTCTCATGCTCTCTATGAGGTAGACAAACAACATCACTACACTATACAGCTTTTTATTAATTTACTTTATATATTTAGTTCATTTTTTTAAAATTCCATGTCAAACCATTAAATCAGTTTGCAAATTTGAGTTGGTTTACTAATTGATTACGTGGTTACACTAAAAGTAGTGATATATTTGGACATATACAGTCCCCTCTGAAACTATTGGAATGGCAAGGACAATTAATTTGTTTTTACTGAAGACTGAAGACATTTGAGTTTGAGATCAAAAGATGAATATGAGAAGAGAGTTTAGAATTTCCTGGCATTTATATGTACGGTAGACGTGTTAAACAACAAAGAACATTTTGTATCAGACCACCCAATAGATAAGCTATCAAAAATATTTGAACGTGACTGACAGGTGTTTCAGAAGTTTACAGGAACATTTTCTCTGCCAACGTACAGAGAAATACATCCAAATTAATGGGGAAGATTTTTATCATGCAGCAAGACAATGATCCAAAACACACTGAACAAACACTGGCAATTCAACAAAGGACTTTATCAGGGGGGAAAAGTGGAAGGTTTTAGACTGGCCAAGTCAATCACCAGACCTTAATCCAATTGAGCAACATTTCACCTCCTGAAGAGGAACTGAAAGAGGTACAGTATACGCCAGGAAAAGCATCACAAATGAAGGAACCAACAATTTGGTGATGTCAATGAGTCGCAGGCTTGATGCAGTTATTGCACGTTATTTACCTCAAGTCCTATCTGTACCTATACTTTTGGTCACCAAAAAATTGGGTGATCTGATACAAAAGCTTCTACGTTTATGTTGTTTAACACATCTAGATGTATTTGTTCTTGTTCCATGCCTAGACTTTAAGTTCCATGTTTAACCCAGTTAACCTTGTCCAGTTTAGACCGCGTTTCCTGTGTTTTGTCTGCTGTGTTGTTAATAAAGACATTGCTCCAGAGCTTACTTCCTGTATATAGTCCTGTGTCGTTACACTGAACAGTACTTTGTGTGACTGAATAAATATTTATTCACACCGGTGCGAGTAACCTGTACGGAGTTGTATAATACAATTGGGATAAAAACTACAGGAAGTCCAAAATGCATCTACACCGTGCAACAGCTACTTTCACTTTCATCATGGAGTAAATTAATTATAATGCTAACGCTACAAGGTGGGTTTAACTCAAACTTCTTTGATTGGTGAGAAATTATTTAATAATCAACTGTTCAGAAGGCGTACGCTGCTGCTCTACTTCACGCTCTTCACTAACTCAAATACATAGCTTATACACCTAATTTAAACTTAAGATTGCCAGATATCACCAGAAAAGTCAACTCCAGTTTCCATGTTTTGATTCAATCCCCCAAAAAACAATATTATCAGCAGACATGGCAACACTGTACTGGGGAACCGATTTAAAAGGAACAACTGATAAAAAACAAACAGAAAACTAATAAAATGTAAAGACAGAAAATGTGCTTAGTTAAATAAATAAATAATTTTATATTAAAAATAGATATTATAATAACTTCATAAAAGATAAATAAAATTAGAAATGAAATAATGTTTAATTACTATGGTTTGCATTTAATATCAATTTGACATGAAGCTTAGTTCGCTATTTCCTTAGAAAGCTATTAGCCTTTTTCCTAATATGGATCATGCTTGTGTTAGTCTACTTTTAATTAGGACTCTTTATTGTTTAAAATATTTAAAAATAAATATTTTATTGTTTATTTATCAATTAACTAACACTATTTGTTATTGCTATTATTTTAATTCAATTAACAGTGACCATGAGCAGAGAGCTTACATTTAACTGTTTATGACAGACCTCCTGATGAAAGTTTAAACAAAAAAAAAAATCGGTATCTGGATCGGTTTCAGTTGTAAAAATCCTGATCTGGGCATCCCTAATGAACACCATTAAACTAAAGTGCTTTGCATCTGACGGGTAAATGAACTCACCCAATCACATCCTTTATGAGATTATTCCGATATCTACACGATATACACAGAGCGGTTCAAGAACTGACTCCAGCCCAGAACCATGACAGTGGAAAATGTCTAATAGTATTGCTTTAAATATATTTAAGAGGAGCAGACTTCAAACATTGAACATTGATGTTTATTGTATTTGTTTACAAGGTGAAACAGGTTAACAGTTATTTTTTGCATACAGTCTGTAAAATTAACTGAAAATATTAAATTTAGTTTATCAGAAGGTAAAAAGGCTCACACTATGTTCCTAAATTCTGTCATAATTAACCAGCTCAAGTTTTCTCATGCCTACTTGTGTGTTATATTGTGGCACGTTAATGTTACCATCTCTAAAAATAATAATAATAATAATAAAATTAAAAAAAACTTCAACTGTGCTCCTAAATTTTTGTAATTAGGTACACAAGTGCTCCTAAAAGAAACGGTCTTGCGTCTCTCCTCCTGTAAACACAGTTATTGCCTTTTCTGCATACGCCTGAATTGTTTTCATTTGGTTGCATATTGTTATATTTGATTGCATATTTTCATTTGGTTGATGGCATTTTTATTTTTTACTTATCCTATATTTTGGGTACAATTTTATTTATATTTTGCTTCTACGAGATGATGCACTTTAAGGATCAGTCTAATTTGACGCAAAGATTTGTACATTAGCAGGAATGTAGCACAACATGGAGGTGAAAGCAGTGGTCTGTTTATTTAAATGTGAAAGTGCAATAAAAATATGTTGTCCCTAAAATCAATGAATAATCGTGCTAAATAATCAAGATCTCAATAATGATCAAAATAATCAGGATTATCATTTTGGCCATAATCGTGCAGCCCTAGCCTCTCACCACAGAATGGCATAGTGTCATTCATTTATGACGTCGCACTGACAATTAAAATTTCATATTGGATGACCTGAAACATTTTCTATGTTATAAATTATCTCAATACAATATCCACAATGTCTGTAATAATGAATAAATTTTATATGACGGGAAATAAAGTGGATATTCCAGAACATTTTCAAAATAGTTTTTTTTTTTTTTTTCATGTTTCATTCAACTGCATAAAGATAACTGGTAATTGATTCTTTAGAACAGAACAAGTGTCAGACATAAGAGAATCCTGTGATTTTGTGAAGCATCAGACTCTCTTTGTGTGAAAGCAGTACTGGAAGACTAGCTGACTAAATATCAGCTTTGGGTTCAATGTAATATTAATATGCTATGTGACAATGTGGCTTTGCATGTTTTATTTAATAAAATTGCTTTGCTAGTAGCCCAATGGACAAAATTCAAATAACATGTTCAACAGATCAAACATTTTGTGCGCTGATTGCCAGTCCTCTCTTCATAATGATAATAAATTCTGTAATTGAGCCAGTGGAAGGATTTAAAGGTTTGTTTGGAAATGACATCACTGTGCTGCAGTCATCTATGGTCTCCAAACCATCTTTATTATCTCTTCTTAAATTTCAGTACTATTATCAACCTGTCCTTGTCACATTCTTCACACGAGGGCCACTGGCAGTAAAAGAGCACAAGGGTACAGTAGTGAATAAGTGTTATGTATTGTTATTGCTTATGTTTACATTCTAAAGCATTGTTTTGTCAAAGAAATTGCATTCCAGTGCCGTCTAGGTAATTTCTGCTTTGGATTCTAGATAGAGTAACTTTTTAACTATATGATATAAGGGGTCATTTAATAAAACTCTGGATGAATAAAATATAGGACCAGTCCATCACCATGTGCCCCAACACCATCCCCACCCCATCCCCTAGTGTCCCAACACCATCCCCACCCCATCCACTGGTGCCCCAACACCATTCAGTGGATCTCAACACCACTCCACTGATCTCACAGGCTGCAAGCTAATCAGCACATTCCCTGAGCACCCTGCCAGATATGCTGTCAGGATCTGCAGCTTTCTGTCAAGGGTTAACTCTTGACAGAGTTTTCCTGATGTCTACTGCAGACAGACAAAGTACTTGGTCGGTGGAATTTGGGGTGGTCTTTCCCACTGGCATGTTGTTCTGTGTTTCAACTGTGCATAGAAATTGTTCAGTGCATCACACAGACAAGTGCTTAATCACATCACAGACAAGTGGTTTAATTTTGTAGTCTGTGTTGGCTTGACTGCCTTGCCACATGTGCTTTGTGTCCTTGGTATTTAGGAAATGACTGTGGATTCTTTCTGCATAATTCACCTCTTTGATTGCCTGGGACAGATTGGCCCTTGCTGTGTGGAGGGCTGCCTTGCCGTCAGACCTGAAGGCACTGTCTCAGGTTTTCAGCAACGAGCACACTTTAGAAGTCATTCACAGTTCCTGTTTGCACATGTGGGGATGGTCTTGAAAAAAGTCACATCATCTATGCACTTGTTGATGTAGCCAGTTACTGATGATGTATATTCCTGCAAGTCTGGTGTTGTGGTATGTAGCAGCCTCTCTGAAAATATTCCAATCTGTGTGGTCAACGCAGTCCAGAAGTGCTGAGGTGGCACCCTCATACCAGGTTCTCACCTGTTTCATCTCAATTCGGCACATTTCAGAGATGTGGTCCAAGCAGCCGAGGTGGGGGCGGGGTGCAGCCTTGTAAGCACTGTGAATGTAAATGTAAACAAGGTCTTAAGTGATTGTACCATAGGTTGTGAAATTAACATGCTGGTGGAATCAGCACTGATTTCAGATTTGCATGGTTAAAGTCCTTGACTACAATTAAATATCCATTGGGTGCACTGTCTGTAAGTTACTGATAGCCCGAAAAGTTCACTTAGCACTTCCCTTGCATTATTGCCAGGTGGAATGTACACCATGACAATGAGCACAGTGGTAAACTCTCTAGGCAGGTAGTATGGCTTGCACTACACAGTCACTCCACCCGTGACAAACAGTAGCTTGAGACAGCAGTCCTGCACCATTTGTTTTTTGTGTAAACACACAGAACACCACCGCAAGTCTTACCAGACAGTGCTGCAACTCGGCTGCTATCATGTGTGGTTAGCCCAGTTAGTTGAATGCCTGTGTCCAGAGTGCTGTCCTTGATCCATGCTTCTGTAAAATGAAATCACAACAGTCCCTTGCATCATGCTGGGTAGTTAGCTGTAGTCTGAGGAAGTCCAGTTTATTGTTGAAGGAGCAAACATCGGAGATTAGAATGGATGGTAGGGTCAGGTGGCTAAGGTTTACCTTTAGCCTAGCATGGATGCTGGCTCACTTACTGTGCTTCCACTGGCTCGCACCCTCTATTCTGGCCAGCAGCATCATGCAGTACCGTGGTCCCAAGGCCTGGTTCATGCAGTAGCCCGAGTTCGTGTAGCTCTTCACACAGTCCATTTCAGTTTATTCCTCCTGAACTTTGTTTTCCAATGTTTGGCAAAAGTTGGTGATGACAGACATGTTCACCAGTCCTTCCAGTACACATCTCTGGTAAAAATGTTCCCAATTGGTGTAGACTACACGTAACATGCACCATATATGTGGACCATATTTGTGGTGTCCAAAAATGTATAAATATGGCTTGCAAATCTTCACAATAATCTCAGAAGTCATGTCAGGATATGTTAGTTAGCAGCATATGTTGGTTAACTAACATTAGCATTCAAATCTTCAATAAAAAAAACCTTGTCAGGTTAGCTCATGTTATTTAGCCAGCTAGCTTAATGAGTGAAGATTATTACCATCTATAAACATGATGCAAACATTCTCTCAGAATCAAAGTTACCTACTGTCAGCCACTTGGATAGCATTAATTGTTAAGAATATTGAATAAAAATCCTCTTATTAACGTTCAAAACCGTTAATACATTGCCAAGATCAAACATATAGACAATACAATAATAAAATAAACATTAATCTGACCAATAGCTTAAACTTAACACATGAAGACAGTGCTGATCATGGGTATCAAAACACAGATAGTCTTGATCTCTTGTCTGTGCTTGACTGAAATGAAATGTTCTGCACATTCCCAACCAAGCATATGCAGACTTTTTTTCAGCCTCCAATCTCAGTTCTATTATGCTGACATGCAAGGGGGTGGGGGGTAAAGGAATTGGCAAGGCCGGCAGGGTACCCGAAGAACTCTGTCAGTGAAAAATGGACTGCACACTGCCTGTGCTGAACTAGCTGCCACTAATGTGTTACACAGGCAAATTGCTGAGGACTCTTTTCCCATTTACATTCTCATAACACAGCTGAATCCTTCCAACGGCTCATTACTGCTGTTTAAAATGAGGAAAAAGGCAGCTTCTCAATCCAATAAACGAGAATTGAGGCTTATTACACAAATGTGCAGCTAGCTGAGAGGCCGTCAGATATATTCCCCTAAGGAGGAGAGGGTTTCAGCACTAATCTAAAACAAAGACACATCATTTCACTTGAGCAGAGGAGAGCGAATAACCCTGTCTGCTGTCTGTAGTAGTGTCTAATTGAACTGAATGGCTCTTGCACTTTGACCTATAATGCCAGATATCTCAAAGGACATACTGGTCATAAACTATTTTAAAATGTTTAAACAGAGAAACAGGATCTCATTAGTCATTCAGATACAGTTTCCTTGAAATACATGAAATGTGTATCTTTGTTGATAGGTACGCATTGTTTTTCTCAAAACTGACTTTCTTCTGAATTAATTCTGCTACAATCATGAGTCCCATCATCAATAAAGAATGTTGAGTCTATTCCAGGAGCAGCCATGCAAGCCATGACACTACCTCCACCTGCTTGACTGGTGAGCTCGTATGTTTTGGGCTTTCCATGACTTTAGTAGAAAATCTTTGTTTTTCACTGCAAATTCCAATCTGGTATTTTGATTCTTACTGCTAATGAGTGGTTTGCATCTTGTGGTATGACCTCTATATTTCTGCTCTTGAAGTCTTCTTCAAATGGTGGATTGTGATACCTTCACCTCTGCCCTGTTGGTGATGTCAATGACTGTTGTTTTTGGGTTTTTCTTCACAGCTCACACAATGTTCCCTTTCAAAGGGAACTCAATGTTACGTGAGTTTCATGATTTGGGAAGCACCCTTGCGCGTGACTGGTATCTGAAGTCTGTGTGAAATCATGCCTATTTATAGGCCTGCCATGGACAGGTGATGTGACAATTTCATGTGAGTTTGACTATAAAACGGCACCTGTGAAACACGTCATCAGTCTTATTATCTTCAGTAAAAGGCTGCATGTCAGTCGTTTGTTTGAATGATTGCAAAAAAAGACTCTTCATTACCTCTCTATTAAAAAAAAATCTTTTTACTTTTCTGCTCCTTTAGAAAAAAAAGAAAAGTATGAGTCACAGAGAGTTAATTAAGTATGTTACAGATTTTGGAGCTCACATCGCAAATCTTTCTGGAATGGAAAGTCAACCCACCCTATCTGATTCCAAGGAGCCAGAGGGGGGAGCCATTGCACTAAAATGGAGAGCAGCTCTCAAGCATATAAAGAGCTGCTTGAAGTGATTACTAGGGCTGTAGAGAAACTTAATCTAGACTGGCCTAGGGAAGAGGAAGTGGCTCGTAGCAGGCTTGATGAGCGCTATCTCCCCAGTGAATATAAATATCCCTCACACCGCAGAGAAGTCCCCTTTTTCCCAGAAGTGCATGATGAAATATCGCGCTTCTGGGGAAAACCAAAGCCATGTTTATAACCCCACAACGTCGGATTATTTGGCCTTTGTGGGGTATGAACAACACAGGTATTTAGCTATGCCAAAGGTGGAGAAGGCTCTTGCGAGCTACCTCTCTCCATCGAAATTTAGAGGCAGTGACAGAGTGTGCCATTGTCTCTTCAGGTGACCGTGCAAATGGCCTGTCATATAGGCCGTTCAATGGGTAACTTGGTTGCGGTGGAGAGGCTATGAGCCTATGGCTCAACCTCTCAGGGATGGGGGATAAAGATAAGGTCTCCCTGCTGTAAGCCCCTGTTGAACCTTCTGGCCTGTTCGGCAGTGCAGTTAACGCTATCTCAGACAGGTTCGCGAGGTGAAACAGCAAACAGTGGCATTCAGCCACCTACTTCCATGTCACGTTGAATTTGCCCGGGCTCCGCTTGTGGCTCCAGGTGGCCCGCCTCCCCCCCTGCAAACAGCCAGAGGGACCAGGCAACCACAATTGTGGCCTGCTAGTAGGCCAAATCTGAGAATGATCATAAAAGCATACAAAGAAGGAGCGGTCCTGATAGGCTGCGGAGGGAAGTATCAGGGGACATGAGGTTGTTAAGGCAGTTAGCTCCCAGTATTATTGTAGGACATCTCCTAGCCAATGTTGTTCCAAGTTTTCAGTCTTCTCTGGTCAGCAAGCTGTCAGAGGGCAACGAAAATCTGATGCTTTCCCTCCAACAGAATATGGAAAAGTTAATGTCATTAAAAGACCATCTGGCAGCGTGGAAACAACTGTCTCCATGGATTCTGTCCACCATAAAAAAGGGTTATCGGGTCCAGTTCAGAGCTCAACCCCCCCGGTTCAGAAATGTGCTCACCACAGTAGTAAGCGCGAAGCAGTGCCTGACGTTAGCACAGGAAGTAGGCTCCCTCTTGGACAAAGGGGCCATAGAAAATGTGGAACTGGGAACTGCCAATTCTACATCGAGCTTAGAGCTCAGGTTGAACCTCAAGAAAAGTATGCTTTCTCCAGTGAGAAAGTTTTCTTTTCTAGGGGTTATATGGTATTATATGGTAGCCAACATCATACCGATTGCTCATGAGACCATTTCAGTGGTAGCTGAAAAGTCATGGGTTTCATCAGAGGATGAAACCCCTGAAAGTAATCAGTGTCACGCAGCGATGCCTATGTGCTTTGAAAATTTGGAGGTGTCCCGGGTTTCTAGCCTCAGGTCACACTCTCAGAGCATCTCCTGACAGATGCCTCCCTCAAGGGCTGGGACACGGTCTTAGACGGTTGTCCAGCTTACGGTCTCTGGAGCAGCCCTCATCTGGAGTGACCTACAAATCCCCTTGAAATGCAGGCCGTATTTCTAGCACTGAAATTCTTTCTTTCTCATTTGAGAGGTCACCATGTGTTAGTTGTGACAGACAACACAGCGGTGGTCTCATATATCAACCATCAGGGCAGGTTACGTTCGTGCCCACTTTTCAGGCAGCACAACTAATTCTTCTCTTTGCGGAGGGAAAGTTTTTGTCAGTGAGTCCCATGTACATTCCAGGCAACGGGAATGTGGGGGCAGACATCCTGTTGAGGCATGGGCTGAGGCAGTGGGATCCTAAAGTGGTGGAGGCTGTACGGCGGTGGTTCAGCCAAGCAGAACTTCCAAAGAGACTACACACTGCCATTATGGTTTGCTCTCACTCTTTCCAAACCATTGGTGCTGGACACCATGGTGCACACGTGGCTGAGGTCACGTCTGTATGCTTTTTCCCTGATCACTCTTCTCCCACAAGTTCTACCGAGAGTTTGCCAAGATTGTCTATGTCTGAGTAATGTCAGGTAAACCCAGTAAACTACGCAATAGTTACAGCCCTGCAATACTTACAGAGACGTTTCTCAGCAGGGTTGGCTCCTTCTACAATGAGGGTCTACGTGGCTGCCATTTCAGTCAGCTATGCCCCTATTGATGGAGCCTCTATGGAGCAACATTCTCGAACATCGAGGTTTATACCTTCCTGGGACCTGTCTGTGGTCCTGGAAGGTCTGTCAGGCACCCCATTTGAGCACTTAGAGTCAGCCTCAGAGAAGCTTCTGACTCTAAAGGTAGCTCTTTTGCTGGCCCTGACATCTAGGAGATCTACAAGCTCTCTCTGTTGCCCTTTCCTGCCTTGACTTTGCCCTTGGATTAGCCAAGGCCTTCCTATATCCTAAAATGGATTATATTAACAAAGTGCCTATGTTTGCTGCCCAGCCGGTAGTGTTGCTTGCAGAGAAATTGCACCTACTGTGTCCAGTAAGGACTTTCTTTACTCACGTCCACCGCTTCGGCCAGTGGTGTAAGTCAGAGCAGTTGCTGGTCTGCTTTGGCAGTGACAGTAGATGATGCTTTAGATCTCTATCGTTTATGAGGCACGCGGTCTCACTACACCTCTGGGCATAAGGGCCCATTTCACTAGGGAGGATTGCCTCCTTAAAGGCTTTATCCAAAGGGGTACCCTTACAGGATGTGTGTGCTGTGGTGGGGTGATCTGTGCTGCACACCTTCATTCGATATTACAGTTTGGATATGCATTCCACCCCAGGGCTCGGATCTTTTTGTACAGGCCATACCCTCAGTATGATGGAGTGGGTATTCTCAATCCCACGGTGTGATGCTCACGCAATGTTGAGTTCTCTTTGAAAGGGAACACTTGGGTTACACATGTAACCCTGTTCCCCGAGAAGGGAACGAGACCATACTGGGGTATGCTTGTGAATTGCATCTTTGCTTCAGATAATAGAGGCTGATGACATGGTTCACAGGTGCCATTTTATAGTCACGCAACACGCAAAATTGGCACTTCACGTGACCACAGCAGGCCTATAAATTGATTCTTTTGTTCAAAGCACTGTTAAAGCATCCTTTTTTCACCTCAGAAATATAGCAAGACAGGAGCCTGTGCTATATTCTATGTAGCTGAAATACTGATGAACTCATTCGTTGTCACTCGGCTAGATTACTGTAACGCCCTTTTAGCCGGAGTTTCTAAAGCCACAATCAATAGACTCCAATATGTACAAAACTCTGCTGCCAGGATCCTGACTGGGACCAGGAAATACAATCATATTACTCCTGTTTTGGAGTCCTTGCACTGGCTCCCGGTCAGTTTCCGTGTTGATTTTAAAATTATGATGCTGACATACAAAGCATTACATGGCTTGCCTCCTCAGTACTTATCTGCTTTATTAATTCCTTACACCCCAAATCGCAGACTGCACTCCTCACAGTGTAATTTGTTAACTGTTCCACAAACCCGCTTAAAATCTATGGATGACTGGGCTTTGTCTGTCTATGCTCCTTCCCTTTGGAACTCTCTTCCTCTCGAACTTAGGGAAGCTCAGAACTTTGGCATTTTTAAAGCTCAAATTAAGACTTACTTTTTTAAACTTGCATTTGCCTGCTGATATCTATTATTATTATTATTATTATTATTATTATTATTATTATTATAATTATTATAATTATTATTATTATTATTATTATTGTTGTTGTTGTTATTCTTATGAACTTTTATAATTTTTTTTCTGTGTACTGCTTATTTTGTGTACAGCGCTTTGAGAAGCTGCTTTTAAAGGCGCTCTATAAAATAATGTTTATTATTATTATTATTAATATTATTATTATAAATAGGCGTGATTTCACACAGACTTAGATACCAGTCACGCGTGAGGGCACTTCCCACAGTGTGAAGCTCACCCAAAGTCTCATTCCCTTCTCAGGAATCAGGGTTACATGCGTAACCCAGACATTTCTGTCATGAACTGCTGTTGTTTTCCTTGGCCAACCTGTTTGGTGTCTGGTTGTTAGTACACTATTGGTTTCTATCTTTTTTTAGGAAATTCCACATTGGTGAATTGGCTATATCCAATGCTTGTGCTGATCAATGGGTCTGATCGATTTTCCTTCTTTTCTCAGATTCAAAATGGCTTGCTTTTCTTTTATAGACAACTCTCTTGTCTTCATGTTGCTTTACTTATAACAACAAATGCAGATTTTACTGGCAAAACCCAGGGCTCAAACCAAGAGTAGACATTCAGAGATATTAATTGTTTAAACAATCAATCTAACAGGGGACACCAGGGCAACAAGGAACACCTGTCAGTCATATGTTCCAACATTTTTGATTACTTGAAAAATGGGTAGGTTCAAGAAAATGGTGCCATGTTCTAAGTTGTTTAACACAGTTACATCTAAATATCAGGAAATGAAAGCTGAAATACTTATCTATCATCTCATATTCGGATCTCAAACCCAAATGTCTTCAGTGTATAAGGGAAAAAATGGCCTTGCCATTCCAATACTTTCAGAGGGGATTGTAAATATATAAACACATTTCATATTTAGACCCAATGTGGTCTGTCAGTGGAATGTTCAGGAATAGAAATCTCTATGGGTCTAATAAACAGACAAATTATTATTTTGAGTCCTCGGTAACAAAAGGTTTGATAACCCCTATTTTATATGACACATGATGGCTGTGGTTATCCACTAATTCTCAGAAAATTTCAGCTTGGTGGAGATTCTGCATTACATGTACAAAACTAGACTGAATCAACACTGAATCAGCATTATTTTCCTAAATAGATCATAATATTTGTACAGCAGCTGTAGAGTAACTACAATACATTGTCTCAGTAAACATATACTCAGGACCAATACACTGAGATCACTGCCAGCTATTTTAAATCAGTAATGAAGAACTTATACCCTTTAACCAAATTTAGTTCTCAAATAATATTCCATAGTTTTTATTGATATTATGTGTCATAGTAAAATGTGTTGCAAACAGGATCAGATATATTTCAATTTCCATAAGCAGTAAAACAACTATCGTCAATTCTGAATGATCCATTCTTGAACAGTAAGTATCAACTAAATAACATTTAGTATTAGTCTTTAATTAATGTTTAGTAAAAGCACTTATTGGACCCTCTATGTGGAATACAAAATAAAAAATATATATAAATAAATAATTACATAAATGACTAGTGAGTCACTCCATGTACAAATGAATCAGTGTACAAAGTCCTTGGGCATCACTGAGGAATAAAACTTTAATTAGAGGAATAGATATAGCTGGAAATGTGCATGTGCTTTTTTTTCTGCTTTTACTAAGCTAGATTTACCCAATCATTTGTACTCTGACTGTGCGTACTGAGAGGTGGAATCTGTGGAACATATGGTGTGTTATCATCACCTCCAACACCCTACATGCACAGGGACAGACACCTGCACTGCTCTCATTCGTCACTCGGCTCTGATCAACTCCTTTCAGCCTAAAAAGCTGTCTATTCCTCTCTGCTCTCACCTGACTCACTACAAACTCCAACTCATTCACTGCATATGGACTGAGGGGGCTCTTAACTGCCAGACACCAAACTCAAACTCCAAACCAAACTTTTTTAAAGATCCTTTAATAAAATGTCTTCCCGTGAATCCTCCTGATAGCAGAGTGATATTACTTTACTCCACATTAACAAATATCTTTAGGGGAAAAAAGAGAAAAAAATGCATTCAACCAGTAGACCTACGGTACATATTATAAAAATACACAATACTTAAAAAACCTAGCTGCACTGCTTCCCTTATTTACAATAGTATACTTGTATGTGCACATGATCTGGGCTTCATGTCAACAATAACATTAAAGCAAAAATGTGTGAGTCACGTAAAGAATAAAATTGCGTAATACGAACAGCATATCCTGGGCTGTTTCATTCCTCTTACACCAAAACAGTTTGACAAGGATTGCACTTTTTATAACTTATTAATGAACAACACATCAGTATAACTACATTTAATGGTGTGGAACATCCACAAACAAGTTAGCTCCTGTTATCACTTACATTATAGTAGCTTTAAACAGCTTTAAAAGTCCTCTGCCCTGAAGACCCTCTCATTGTTGAAAACTTACTAACTGTTACAAAGCACTGTCACTGGAGACTCCTTCCATAAATATTAAATAAAAAATTCCTTACAAAATGCTTAAGCATGTATAACAACACAATTTTGTTTATTATTAGACTTAGACTATGTAGATTGTTCACTATACAAGTCCAAAGAGTATTAAGGGAATCCTGTGACTTGCTGATTGGTCAGAGCCATGCCATGCAGAAAATTAGTCAACAACTTCTGACTAATAGGAATCAAGAATTCACCAGTACTGTGGTATATTTGTTCCTTTATTAATCCTCACTAGCCTAGTCAGAATCAAGAGCCTATCCGAGAAACAATGGACGAGAGGATGTAACACCTTGACCCTGACACTCTGAGGAATACAGACTAAAATCTGAGCTCAGGATCGAAACAAGGGCCCTGGTGCTGTAATTCAGCAATTCTACCAGTTGCACCACCATGCCATACCACTATGATATACTATTTAGTACATAATTAATAGTACTACCTACATCACACAAATCATATCTGGCCAGCTGTGGTCCTTTGGTGGTTGCCTTGGACAGAGCAGAGGAGAGATGACATTGTGTGCATAATTAAATTTACATTTATTCATTTAGCAGATGCTTTTATTCAAAGCGACTTAAAAAATGAGGATTTTTTAAAAGAGGGGGACCAGGGGAGAAATTAGGGGTTAGTTAAGTGTTCACGGAATAGTTGGGTCTTTAACTATTTTTTGAAGATAGTGATGGATACTGCTGTCTGGATAGAAAGTCACCAGAAAGTTTCTGGCTGTCCTGGTTAGTTTGAGTGTGGTTGAGCTTAGCTGTACGGTGAAGTTGTGGTTGATTGAGGGGCAGGCAGGGATTAGGAGAAGCTCAGTTTTTTGCCAAGTTGCCGCGTAATGCATTACAATGAGTAATCTACAAAATGACCTATATGGTAGGGTTACCAATAAGCTAAAGCATACCTAATGAAATAGTAAATGAGTGTAATACTGTAACTAAATCTTCTATTCAGGATTTGCACTGCACACGGAATTCCTGCTTCATGTCTGGTGAATCCAGGATCCACCATAACCCTGACCAGGATAAAGTGCTTACTGATGATTAATGAGCAATGAACAAATTAGACATTGATATTTTAATATGTATCTTATAATTATTTTTTAAATCATTGTTAAATCTGAACAAACCACTGGCCTTCTGATGTGCATAGCACTTAAATACAAGACGCATAATATGGAAAACCTACTTAGTTAGGCACCGTGAGTGAAATGAGGAAATTCTTGAATTGAAAATTGTTAGTTCCACTGTCTGTAGCACAGAATGCTTTCCTTAGAAATAGAAGTGAAACGTCAGAATTTAAAGGATAATCTGATAAAAAAATGTCTTCTGCTGTTTTCCTGTGACACTACTAAAATCAGCATCAAATCTAAACTTCATTTGAAAGAAATTCTGGAACTCTCCTATTTATTTTTGATTTTGTCTTCCCTTTTTTTTTTATTATCTAGACAACAAACAGCTCACCCCACCCTGTGCAACAGCCACTTTTCTCTCGAGAATTAATACAAAGTTTCTTCTTGTCACCTGCCTATACTTCGAGGGCCACCCAAAGCGCATAACACACAAAACACCATGCAATATGTCCTAGTTTTAAAGTACAGACACTTTAACTTTGCATCAATTACGGTGTTCTTGCTTCTGATGCTGCATATGATCCAAACGCCTGTATTCCCAATGGAACATATTTACGTCCTTGCAGTATCCAGGCAAAACAATCTTTACTGCTGCCTTCTGACAACTGGCATTTGCTTGCCTCTAAATCACTGACATGCGAAGCAGGCACTTGGAAAGAAGGTTTGTTTTTGAGAGGGCACTGTCACAGCAGGATGGTGATTGGTGAAAGCTTGTTAGACCAAAAAGCTGACAGAACAGTGAATGGCAGTACCAAGCCACATTCGCCTTGTGTGTGTGTGTGTGTGTGTGTGTGTGTGTTTTAGCACTCCATGCTTCACATGGCTGGAACAGTGCAGCTGAGGCCAGCTAGAGTTCATCCATTTCCAAGACCACAATGCTTTCATCGTGGTACTAGTGACTAATATTGACTGTAGATGCTGCAATATAAGAATTGTGTGTGTAATACATCCAGTTAACCTTCACATATTTTATTACTTACATTTTTTTACTGGTTAGCAAAAATGTCTTACTAACTCAGTCCATCTCTTTTAATTTCATAGCGCTCCACTTATAACACTAATATGTCTTATTTGCATCGTAATTATTACTGATACAAAATATTTATGTAAATATGAGACACCAAACCTCCTTTTCCATGCTTGGGGATCATCCTGATAGCAGGGGTGTGTACACAGGTGTGATTGTAAAAAGGAGTAGGAGGTGATGTGATGAGACTAAAGTCAAATTTTTTATTCACATTAGCAAGGACCAGCTTTTTTTTTTTTGTTTTTTTTTTTTTTTTTTTTAGCTTTTCTATATGTATTTTTGACTGACTGGTTGAAATTACCTGAACAGCTCTAGAATATAAGATTTGGAATTTTCTAATTTTTAACACTTTAAAAAAAAATAAAAAGGATACAAGTAAACTCAAGAAATATAGTTTAGACATAGAGCAAGACTTGAGACCCAACACGGATAAAATGCCCTTTGTTGAACTTTACAATGGTTGATTTCCCTATCACAAAAGGTCCCAAGTAGAAGCTAGAACTAAAGAACCTTTAACTGTGAGAGTGTTTGTGGACTGGGAAATGCCAGAACAGATGCTGGAGAAACTAGGAGGCAGGTGAAAAGCAAAACAAAGTCAAACAAGAAATGGAAATAAAGGCCAACAAAATAGAAAGGAAAAAGAGAGTGTTCATGAGAGAGAAACTGAGCCAAGTACAGAAAGTGTGATGTTGGAAAAACAAGACGGTACAGCATTTATCATGCAAATGTCAGTGTTACAAGATCTCTGATGGGATGTTAGACTTTGACTGATCATTTTGTATCTCATGGCTAAGAAAAATGTCTCTGGGCCTAGATGCCTGCTAGCTTGCAAGGTATTCTGCTCTGTTCAGTGCTGAAATATGCCTCAATGTTGTGAATTGTGAAGTTTATTGCTTCAAGAATGTGTGTACATTTCAACAATGGGGAATCAATCAGTCATGTAGGTTCCAGTGGACACACCTTAGTAAATATAATGAAGATACGATTTCGGTGTACTCTGTAGGTACTGATTTTATTTGTTGTTGTGCACAATTTGTCAGACCTCTTCTACCTCATCCATGGGTGCAAACGGATCACCACAGGACTACTGCTGACCAATTTGGGTGGTGATCTCTTCCTAGTACAGGGATGACACTGGCATGGTATGACCAAATGTTGAAAGTGTATGCCTAACTTGTTGGTCCAACTGGTAGGTGTACAGTTAGAGACTATAGCCTCTCAACCAAGCAATGATGTGTAAAAATTCCAGCAACAGTGTTGAAACTGATACACTGATCTTTGTGGAGCTCTTGACTATTTGGGGCAGTGGGCAAAAAACAGGCCAAAAATGTACTTGGTTATGTGAAAATATTTCAACTGCACCATCAACATCAGACTATGCTGGGAAATTTAATTTTGACACTTTGATATTGCTTTACATGAAGTGGAGAGGTGTGCGCCCACTCCTTTAGGAATTCATCCTGCAGTCATTTTTGCTGTCCTTTAACCCTAAAAAAATAATGAGTAAAATCCTTGCACTGTGGCATATTGAATTCTGTTATGACCAGCATTTTGTAAGAGCACTTTCGGAGCCATGAATTGCAAGTCACTATCCAATCCCACTCAGCTAGTTTAGACTCAGATCAGTGGTGCATGACAGCTCAAAGAGGCTGATCCAGACTAATTTTCGGATGTTACTGAGATGAACATGATGGTAAAACCTCAGAAATGCTGTTTTGTAGACAATGCATGCAGTGTAGATTATGCATGTACAGTAACATTAAGTTATTATGACCATCACGCCAAGCTGTGTGCTCTCCATTCCAGAATCAATGACATCAGCTAAGCGACGAGCTCGTCCAGACAAGTGCATTTTAAGACTTCCTTACATAGTGGAATATGATACACAGATTTATTATTTTGCACATTTATTAGTTGAACAACCCCTACTACTATGTCAGTATCACTGCTATGCTGAAAATGTTACCCAAATAATATCTGACCAGTGGTGGATATTGTGGTCCTACAGTGGTCCCTTTCTGCCACTGGATTGGGTGAAAGGAGATGACAAATGGTACACAGCAACAGATGGGCTGAGTGCATATGGTAGATTTGTCCTGATCAAATGGCTAATGAGTATAGGAACAAGGTAGGAATACCCAATAAACTGCTACTGAGTAGGCATATCCTAAAAGAGGTTTGTTAGCATAAAAAGTTGTTATCCAATGCATCATTTCACTCTTAAAGGATGCAAAGGAAAACAAGGGATGAATCTGGGAATGGTGTCTCTGTTAAATCAAGCATTACCAAGCAAATACACTGTAATACAAAAGAACTTATATATATATATATATATATATATATATATATATATATATATATATATATATATATATATATATATATATATATACCTAATTACATTCAGCCCATATCTGACATTTAGGCAACTGTGATTAAGGAAAAATCCTTAATCTTAAACCTTAAAAATCCTTCCTAAAGTACGTTTTTTTTTTATTAATCTTTATAATTACTGCTTCAGTGGCATGCAATATTTCTTTTGTAATAATTCAGTTCACTGTTTTGTTTTAAACTTCTTTCATTGATATATTGGTCTATTTTTTTTCCCACTTGGGAATTTGTCAATGGTTTACAACATTACCCACTAACTGCCCATTGTGGTACCAGTGATATTTAGCCCTTGCTTCATCTCTACCTAAAGGGAGTGATGCAGCGGTACTTTGGTCCTTTAGTCTGTGCTGTACACTTTGCTCAAACAGATCAGCTTCCAAAGCTTCAACTTTCATGCAAATCCACCATAAACACCACTGTGCCATCATCTTATAGAGTGGTATATAGCCAAGTCAATTCTCTGCCATAATTCAGCACAGCTGTATCATAAAGCATTGCATTCTGGACCTTTGAGTCCAATGTTTATTAATATTATGGCAACTGGTGACAAAATTCCTGAGTCAGAAATAAACATCTTTTTTTTTCCGTTGCTTTATGCAGCAACAGTGAAACTTGCCCATTTTTTTTTAATTTGAAGTCTGAAATTTTTCTTACTATTAAAAGTCATTGTAACTGTTCCACTGTCCATTACACCAAGTGTAATGGACAGAGGAGCAGAAAAAAAGCAAAATATTTCTTTGTGCTTATACAGTAAACTCATTAGATAGAAAGAACAGCTATTAGTGATCATCTAATGCTATCAACTAATATTACAAATTTCAATAATATATTGGTGGGGGCATGGTGGTTTAGTGGTTTGCTCACACCTCCGGGTCTGGGTGATCGAATCTCGCCTCAGCCTTGTGTGCACAAAATTTGCATGGTCTCCCCGTGCTTCGACGGTGTACTCCACTTTCCTCCCCCAGTTCAAAGGCATGCGCTGTATGCTGACTGGCATTTCTAAATTGTCCGTGTATGCGATTGTACCATCGATGGTTTGGCACCCCATTCAGGGTGTTTCACATCTTGTGCCCTGAGTTCCCTGGGATAGGCTCCAGGATCTCCGTGACACTGTGTAGGATAAGCAGTATGGAAAAAAGATGGATGGAGGGATAATAATAGGCCACAAATTGGGTTTACATAATAGGTGCCGTATATAGTTTATGTTGCACTGGAGCACTGCAAGGAAAGCATAATTAGCTGGCAATAAGAAAATGGTAGCATGAACTTCAGAGACATGCACAGATTAATCCCTTTGTCTGTCCTTCTATTCTTTTCTTCAAAGTGTATAAAACTGTTTTGTTATACAAATGTTTTGTTAAGAAGGTCTGGGGTTCGATTCCCGCCGGAGCCATGTGTGTGCGGAGTTTGCATGTTCTCCCCGTGCTGCGGGGGTTTCCTCCGGGTACTCCGGTTTCCTCCCCCAGCACATGCATGGTAGGCTGATTGGCGTGTCTGTAGTGTATGAATGGGTGTGTGAGTGTGTATGTGATTGCGCTCTGCGATGGACTGGCACCCTGTCCAGGGTGTACCCTTGTGCCCGATGCTCCCTGGGATTGGCTCCAGGCTCCAGGTTCCCCCGCGACCCTCAAGAAGGAGTAAGCGGTAGAAGATGGATGGATGGATGGATGTTCTAACTGGGAGTAAATGAGCTAAGAATTAAATATAAGCAAGCTCACAAAAAAAGAACCCTGATCATTATGCTTACAATCTACACTTATGTTTGGATGGTCTAAAGAGGTTAAAAAAGAAAGTTTTTCTTTATTCTGAACAACTGAACTGCAATAACCTTCATTTGTCTTCTCCAGTTTTTCGCTTGAATATTTGTATACTTTAGAGAAAACTCGGGTCAAAATGACTGGTTTCAGATTGCGCCCTTCTCTAACACATTGTGCGTCTCTCCTCGTATTACTGCTGATCAATGGAGCAGATCAATGCCATGGAAGACGATGAGGCCTTTTTACCCTTTACAAGCCTGTCCAACCACCATCATCCACCACAGAAATAGATGTAATGCTAATCCAAGACATTATCTAGAAGTGTTTGGTTTGGGGGGCAGGATGAAGAGAAATGATCCTACCTACAAGACATGATGGTAAAAGGCCAAAAAAGCAAATAGCTTGGAGAGAGCTCTTCAAAACACTGAAGCCAACTGCTCAAATTAGGACTGTGCTGGTATAGAGTAGCTGTATCTTTGTATATGGTTATGAATATATTTCCAATACATATACTGTTCATTTATAATATCCGCCATATCCTTTACAAAAACAAAACTAGGCAAACATGCCAGGTACTTCACTAAACAAGACCATTTTAATAAATTACTCTAGCAGTTTTCCTGACCAAATAATTTAATACTTCCTTCCTTCTGTCTTTCCCCTACAATGTTTCACAGTAAAATAAATCAATGTCCTCTAATCTTATGAATTTTACAATCATTAATTAGATGCCATAGTATACCAAAAATTGTTGTATTGGGTTACACAGTCATCATGGCATAAATTTTCATTCTGTTTCACCATTAGCTTAAACATCACTCAAGTTATGATGTGGCTCCGTTATCTCATCCACCTTTCTAATCATTCATGTGAAATACCTTGAGGGAGAAACATGCATATGTTCTCATTACAGTCTCTTTTGGTGCTCAGTGCTCACTCTATTCATCACCAGCTCCTGTCTGCTTTAATCTTTAAACCTGCTCCACACAGCTGGGCTTAAAAAATCCTGTCCAGTTCCACTCACCACCTGGACAATGCTGGCTCTGGTGCAGGACGCTGGGCAAAACCAACCTCTCCCCAGAGAATGATCCCAGGAGACACCCAAATCATGCCTCAGAGCCTGCTTTATTCTACATACAAGCTAATGTGCACATAAATAAATGCCCTCCTTTTCTTTCTTGCTTGCTTTTTTGCTAAAACTGAAACTTATCCAATACAGCTCAAGTGTTTCCAATATTTTCAATATTCAAGATTTCCAATCTGTAACCTTGGCCTTCCATCACATGCCCAGCTTTTCATCCACTTGGCTGTCTGTGATGTTTTACTTCCAACAACCACACACACTGAACGTTGGCTGCTAAACACAACAAGGGCAGACACTGGTATGACAAAACTTAGTTTTCCCAGTATGTTTTGATGCTCAATATTAACTTGTGTTCAAAAAGACAGCACCCTCTTCCCACTTATAAACAGCATACACTGGTCATGTAAACACATATGAAGGCATGGCAAAAAGTTATATCAGTTGAAAGTTTTTGCCTCGACAATATCTCACTGCACTACTGCAATTACAAATGTGGGGTGGCCTGGGAAAATTCTCCACATGGTCAAATTTGCTCAATTTCTACTACAGTATATCTAGTTCATGGTCATGTGAAGTTATAGCTTTTTAAAGTGAAAACGGTAAAAATATTATTTAAAAATTCAAGCCCAAATAATTAAAAGACACCCTGTCTACCTCTCAATTTATAACCTAATGTACTCAAGGAAAAACAACATTACTGTCAAATTTTAAAGAATTATAAATTTACAGTAGGAAATGAGTTATCACTTTGATTACTAGTACTCATTTAAACACAAGCCTTATTGTCTCTTTGCTCGACTGATCTCCGTTCATGCTAACATTGGTGGGGAAATAATTGCTGAATAACTTTTTTTGTTCCCTTAAATTTGTTGTCTTTCAATTGCTCATTTTAAAAATGTTTCATCAGAGTCTGTAAGCGCTCTTCTCTGTTTTGATATGACGATGCAGCATCATTACTGACATTGTGATAACCACTATCTGATCACAAACGGAACAGATTAAGCTTATGTCTGTTTCACTAGGACATGAAACTATCCAAAAACTTGATCAAGCTGTGACAGAAACACACTTAGCTAGGTGTTATTAAGGTTTTAGACATTTTTAGGCAAATTTAATCTACTGCTATGCCATGTACACCACCTGATCTTTGAGTAAAGCAAGATTAGAAAGTTAAGAAAAATCTAAATATAAATTATTACATCATTTTGGCAAACTATTTTATGTGTTCTTAAAGTAAAGATGACAAAGTATATTATTTGGCAGGGAAAAATTCTTCCAGAGTTTAGTCGTAGCAACATCTGACAGGATGTTATTTTTTCCCAGAGTAACACAAATGCAAAAGGTCTATTTAACACAACTGATATCCAACTATTTTTGGTATGACAGAACTCTGGATTTAGGCAGATGATTAAATACTTAATATCAAACAGACATTTCATTTAAGAAGGTCACTGTTTTAAAAGGGTATTTTTGTGTCAAACCAATCAATACTATATAATTAGAGTTCTATAAAAATATCATTTAAACATATATAAACATTGAAAATGCCATATGCAAATGTTCTAGAGCCTGAAACTCTGTGCATTAAATCCATACTGGATCCTGTAGTGCATCATTCAAAAAGTGTCCTTAAAAGCAGGGATTTGGCCTGTAGTGCTGCTATACACAGTAAGCCACACTGGCTGCATGCCAGCACATGCTCATATTTCTTCTGCTTGCTGTTTTCTCATTTTAAGGGCCATTTCAAAACTATCTGCAAGTTAAGGTTTCAGAGGACCTCTGAAAGTCCCAAAATGACTGTAGACTTAAAATGCAGAACTTCCTCAACATGCATGTAATGTAATGTAATCTGATGTGATTTATTTTATAACCCATAAAGAATCTGTTTATAAATGTAAGTAGGTTAGGTAGTATACATAATATTAAACTAAGTCCTATACAGTATATCAAAAATGAACATTGATTGGCTCCATTAAAATGGATTATACATTGTACGTAACAGCTGTTAGCTAATTCACATGATTGCTAATTAACATACTAGCTAGTTCTCAAGCTAGTAGCAGCAGTTGTAAACTGATGTGGCTCTGTGTATGAGGTAATATCATGAACAAATTTGCAATATTTCTGCATTCCCTGCTAAGGGCTAATTTAATTGATTTAAAAAAATCCACACCCTTGTGTAGTTGATACACATGTCTAGGTTGTGAGGGAAAGCTGAAAACAGTACTCAAATGCAGAGAGAGAAGCTCAACAGTAAAGATCATGTGATGTATTAAGTACCACATGGAGCGAGTTTCTATTCTATGTTCCTATCCAAGTTTGATGAGGTTCTTTTTAATGCCCAAGCTGATCTTCCTAATGGCTCTAAAAGATCAGATGGTATGGCATAATGTCTTCCTACGAAGGAAGACCAAGAATTGGAGTTACATTTCTAAGCCAAATGAACAACAAAGCAATGCTCTGTTTAATAGTTGAGGCTCTTATTAATGTTATTATGTGAAAAAAGTAATGTTCCTTATTGGCAGATTTATAACCTCTGCTTTCCCAGTGTATGGCTTTGTTCTAATATTGACTATAATTTTCATATTTGTAATGCAATGCCATGATAACCTTCAATCAATACTGAGTGTTAACAGTAGGCGGGCTGGCTGTGTGTGAACTGGGAATGTTTTTAGCAGAGATGTGTTATGAGGGGGGCGTGAGGGTGGTGGTGGTAGAGGAGGACTGAATAATTGTTAAAGAGCGAATACATCACCACAGCTGTTCAAAACACTCTCCAGAACACTGCATGGAAAAATATCTCTCAAAACACTGATAAACTGAGAGAACAACGATGTGTGACATGGACATGTCCTTGCAAGAGCATAAAAAGACTGCACGGATAAATTAACATTTCAAGCAAAGACACATTTAGATGTAATGCACCCTGTGCAGGCTAAGAACTCGACTATGAGAGATGCATTAATATGCATCCATATATTTAATATTCACAAATCAAACAAACTATTATGAATTACAAAATGCAACATATCTAGGACAAGGTTTTTTTTTTTTTTTTAAATTATTCAGGTTCTCTTTCATTTCTGCTATTAGACAAATTTGGAAAAAAGACTACAAAAACATTCCAAAATAACTGGTTATGTATTTGTCTTTCTTATTCATTTGTATTTTTTACACATCTGTATTAATTTTGATGCCTTTTATTTATCATATTAGTTTTATTTCTTGTAGCTAATTTAATGGATCAATCCCTGTAAAAAGAACACTGCTACAGACAGTATTTATAGCTGAAATGACACACTGTAAGCCTTCAATTAACAAGCTCCTCTGTGCTTATGCAATTGAATAATGTGATAAGCAGAAATCAAGTAATTACTTTGTAAAGTATGCATTTTTGCCAACTACAACACATTTTATTAGAAACTCAAATACTAATTAACACTTGGTGCATCTAATCTATTAAAATAAATGGCCTTATCTTATTTATTTGTTGTGTTTTGCATAAGAAGTAATTAGTGTCAGGACTAAGCACCAAAAGTTAATGAACAGGAGATAAGAAGGTGTTTAATTTGCCAAAAAAAAAGTGCTTTTCTCACAATATAAATAAATCCTGTGTTTCACTTAATCCCCAACTGCTCAGAAAAAATCTGATTAAAAATAAAGAGTGCTATTTTTACAGAAAATTATCCTGTTACAAAATAGCACAATGAGACACTTTCTGTGCCAGCAACGATCCAGATTCAGCCGATGTTAACTGATTTTGAAAAGCAAATGTGAGGGAAATTGCAGTGTAAATGATGACAAAAGTCTGCATTTTGACAGCTGATTTTAGTGAGTGCTGGTTTTGAGTGATGGCCAGTGTTCTTTCTCTCTTGCTTCCTCTCCTTCTCTCCCTCCCTCTGCTGTGTCCTAAATCAATATCTATCAACGATTTGAAATTAAACCCAGATTAAATCCCAATTTCATCACGGGGAGTCACGTCTGGAGAGATTCGTTTATTTATATCAGTCTGCGGAAGGAGATCGAAGTTGTTCTTCACCTTTAACCGTCTCGTTGAAAAGTCAAGCAAGCCAAAAACAATCTCCCACCAGTTTTGATACCATTTCTGTAATCCCAACAGTGAGTGATGAAAACAGCGACTGTAAAGATAATTTTGAGGGGATAACATATCACGAAAAAAGATACACACACACACACACACACACACACACACACACACACACACATATATATATATATATATATATATATATATATATATATATATATATATATATATATATATATATATATATATATATACACATATATATATATATATATATATATATATATATATATATATATATATATATATGTGTGTGTGTGTGTGTGTTTGTGTGTGTGTGTGTGTGTGTGGTGTGCATGCATGTATACACTAAGCAAAAATACAGCTGCTTTCTCAGTGTATCTCATCCTCATGGACTGCACCAGATTTGTCAGTTCTTGCTGTGAGATGTTACTTCACTCTTCCACCAAGGCATTTGCAAGCTCTCGATCGCATCTGGGGGACGCATGGTTACACATGGTTTGCCACTGCAAGGATGATCAGCTGTCTTTCTTGTCTCCATGTAGCACATGTGTATTACATTGCGGACATTGCAGTTTATTGCTTTGGCCACATCTGCAGTCCTCATGCCTCCCTGCAGCAGGCCTATGGCATGTTCACGCAGATGAGCAGGAACCCTAGGCATCTTTCTTCTGGTGTTTTTCAAAGTCAGTAGAATGGTCTAAATTATTGTACCTATGACCTTAATTGCCTACCGGCTGTAAACTGTTAGTGTCTTAAGGACTGTTCCATAGGTGCATGTGCAATAAATGTTTATGGTTCATTGAACAAGCATGAAAAACAATGTTTAAACCCTTTCCAATAAAGATCTGTAAAGCTTATTTGGATTTTACAACATTATCTTTAAAATACAGTCTCCTGAAAAGGGGATATTTCTTTTTTTGCTGAGTATATATATATATATATATATATATATATATATATATATATATATATATATATATATATATACACACACATATATATATATATATATATATATATATATATATATATATATATATATATATATATATATATATATATATATATATATTTATATTTAGAGACCGCCACATAAATCTCCCAAACCACCTGAGAGAAGATTGCCTTTGAAAAGCCTGTTACCTTGAACAATGAGATGAACTTTGGTGGACTCAGGTTTCTTGTTTGTGAGGATGGAGCAAACGTATGGCCCTTCGTCATGCAAGTTCACATCCAGGATCTTTATACTGTACTCTGTCACTGCTGTGTTATTCAGCAAGACCACTCGTGGGTCCAGAGACCATTTCTCACTCCCCGTGAAGAGAATAGTGGTGCGGTTCAGCCAAGCTACCCTCGATACCTTGCTGTCCACATTGCATCTGTTGAAACACAAGAGGAAACAGGATTTAATCATTAAAAAATGCATCTACTTGGTAGGAATAGTAGTAATATTTCCCCATCATTTGGTAAAAGACAGAGCGATTTTCCTTTTTTCTAGAAAACATCTTACCAGCATCCACCAATGACTGTATCATTTTATATTCTAGGATCAATATGATTAAGACACAATGTAGACTTCAGTAGAGTAAGTGTGCAAGTGAAAGTGTGAAAACCTTCTTCACTTGACAGAATTACTTTCTTAAGAATAAGTGACAAACAGTATAGTATAAACAAGAAAACAGTTAAACCATTTAAAATTTTCATATTTATTAGCAAAAATAAAAGAGCTTCCTTTATTTTGTTAGAATATAATTAATATAATAGAATATAATCACTGTTTAATCAAGCAATATTCATATTTTAAGTCAAAAGTTATATTCCTAAAAAGCATCGTTTGCCATGTCCGATGATGATGTCATTAACACTACTGTAGTAACTATTTCGAGCGAGGAAGTGGAATCGTATGTGGCAAACACAGACAAGGGGAGTGATGCACATAGACCAATCAAATTAGTGAACCGGAACTAATACAAATCACAGTTAAATGTAAATTTAACCCTATTTAATTTAATTGAACCCTAACCCTTGGTCAGGTATAGACCAAAGTCCACAGATTTGCAACCTCACATCATGAGCAAAAGTATTTAAAAATGGAAGATCTCTAAAGCATCACATAACTGACATAAGCCAGTATTGTTTTTATACTTATGTAAGAATACTTAGGGTCATAAGGTGCATTTATATCTGAGTGAAAATGTGCTCAACTAGAGTAAGTGTGCAGAACTAGTGCAGAAGAATATCATTAAAGTATATATTTGGACCTTAAGGACTATTATAGTACCTTTGAGGGTATATTTATATTGCGTCATGTGTTAAAAAAAAAATTACCTACACATATTTTCCCCAAAATGGTAATCAAGGGACTATAAAGGGACAAAGAAATAAGAAACAGTGATATACTCAACCAAATTTTTTTTGCGGTAATTAAGATGGAATATAAAGAATATAAAGTGTGTATTCTAACCAGGGAGGCTACTAGACCTATACCATCTAAATGCACAGCTTAAGTGTGTGAAAAATACATACTGCAAATTTTACTTAGTGTACAATGTAAAACTTTAGGGGTGTAATGACTTAATGATCAACTGAAACATAATGAACTGTACAGCAGCGCCTGAGGTGTCATTTTGACCGGAAGTATAGCTTCAGTGGCCTCTTTCTCAGGCACTGTAAATCGAAGCAACACAGGGCTAGTGTTGTTTGAAAATTAATGAAGAGCTATTTTAACTGTTATAACATGGTTGTGTATAACCTATAATGCATGTCAGTCTTTGTCATATGGCGCTATCTATATATTTAAACTGTATGACTTGCGCAGAATGGGAAAGTGCTGTTGCATTAAATTTATATACATGATATGAATTGCACAGTTGTACAATGCTTTTGCATCGCGATGCATCATGTCATGATAACATAATAATAATACAATTAGTATTGTTTAAATAATAATTTTAACACATTTAATACATACTGTAGTAATAATAATAATAATAATGATAATAATAATAATTTATATAGTTACAGTTATGTATATAGTGTTTCTCAAATCCCTAACTCAGAAATAAATAGAACAAAACAAACATGACAAACATGAATCAGAATTAATAGATTGTATGTAAATTGTATGTAATTTTTTTTAAATATGTATTCAGTATTACATATGGCCACAATCTGCTCTCTCTCTCTTTCTCACTCTCATATATATGCATACATACATGTCTATATATATGCTATGTTTGTTATGGCAAATACATATGTTATGCTATGTGAGCCTATCATATGGATGGAGAAGAGCAGAAAAAAAGCAGAAGCTGCTGACGACCAGAGATACACTTTTTCTCATTCAGTGGAAGAATGAGAAGACTGGAAGAGGCGACTGGGAAATCGATTACTTTTGCAACTGCTCAAGAAATTTGATTTTTAAAAAAAGTGCTACATTTTAAATCCTGTAACATCATAGCACATTTCCTGTTACAAAATTTTGCCAGGAATGATCCGGATGCAGATGATGTTAATAGATTTTGGAAATGCGAACGGAAGGGAAATTGCACTGTCAATGATGACAAAAGTTTAGAGGCCACCATGAGGCAATAGAATGGAGCCAGAAATCAGCTTCCATAATGCTGCAACTTCAGCAGTGTAGCTCGTCCACTCCACCCCCTCCACCCCAGGGAAACCCTGAAATAGTCTTGTGTCTGCCAAGCATATAGGAGAGAAGCCTCCTTAGAGCGCTACACTGTCCTTGCTTATCAGTAAAGAGCAGAGCATGCACAAGGTAGCAGGCCAGTGCAACTTGGCCAGGTAGCTGGTGACACTTACAATGTGGTGGAAAGCTCAATGACGGTTACAACATGCTGCAAAGATTTCCATCCAAGCACTGCCAGGTCATTTACACGTGCATGCCTATAATACCCCTCTGGCATGTTTTATTTTCCTCTCAAGGACAAATTCAAAAATAGGTCAAAAGCATTAAGTGGATTATCTAATAGCATTTATTACCCCTATCCTCTACCCCCTCAAAAAAAAAAGAAAACATAAAAAAAGTAATGAAAGCCCTTCAGAAAGAGTCTGTGAATCTTCAGGGCAAGAATGCATCATGTGAAATGGATGCTTTTTCAGGATATTCTTCAAAGGGGTGAGCTCATCCAGAGAGTGCTAATCTGCAAGACTGAAAGAGAACTTGGAGGACTGGAGGAATACAAAAACAACAGATTTAGCTCTATTTAGTATCTTCATGCACGTTCTGCACTTTTTTGTGTCAGAATTGTATATCTGCAGAAAACTAAATTTAGTCCTGGCTATGCACTAACCTTAAATATTGAATATTTACACAGCTATACATATTGCATTGCACACTGTTGTGAAGGTTCTAGGTTACTTTTCAGTATTATGTCCCTATATTTTTTGCTAACTTCTTTTTTTTTCTAAGCATACTAAATCATGCTAACTAGAAAGGACATTCCCCAGATTTACTAGGTCATTAATTCAGTATGCAGAAGCCTCCTTCATCAAATCAAGGCTGTTCATCCAGGCATGTCTTAATGTGTCCCATGATGATAAGTAATTCTACCACCTGCTGCCTGTAATTCTAGAACCTCTTCTAACATGCTGGCTAGGATTTAACCCACCAGCACCAGTCTAGTATTAGCCAGGAAGGCGGGTTGTCTTTTTTTATTTTCATGCTAGAGAACACATAATCAAGGTCATACTGCAATAGATGCAATTTCATCAAGTAAACTTCAGTCATCATTCTTGTGTTCTTCAAACAAGGTTCTTCTACAAAAGTATTTAAAGTCGAAAAAATGGGGAAAAAGTCCATTTAATCCACCAATATCGAAAAGTAACAGCAGTTTCCTTGAAGGCAGTGTCTCCATTATCAAGCACTGACAAGATGAGATCAAGCCTCATTCACTAGACTAATGGCTCTGTCACAATACTACCATGCAATCTTGTCTAATGGATTGTCAGGCACCTTGGTGTAGCGTCGTTAATATAAAGAAATATCCCCACTGCTCAAGTACATCCCATAAAACATAGATGGATTACCAATACATTCTAAACTGTCTTTATGCACAGACAATACTGAAGTTTTTTTTTCAAAGAACCTAAACTCATCATGGATAGCATTGTCAGTACCCTTAAGATAACCACAAATGTAAAAAAGGTTTTGTCCATGCTTATAAAAGCTTAGAAACTAAATTTCCTACCATTCTGATGTATAGGCTGCTTATTGTACTTGTATTGTATTGTATTGTATTGTATTGTAAATTATTGTAATATCTAGCCAGTGTAATATGTCAATAAGCCCATTTCCATAGTGTGACTGTATGAACCAGACTCATTTCAACAATACTTCCTTGAGTACTGCATCCAATATTATAATACCATTTTTTCCCATATTCTTGGTAATACTGTATATAGGTGATTCTGACATGGCATCATATAACAGTGGTTTGCACACATATGTGATACTTGGAGTAAGGGGCTTCAGAGTTTCACAACAGAAAAGCTTTTGCCCATTCGAGTGATCATGAGTTAGAATCGATGCCACCACAGCCATCCATGGATGGTTATCAAGAGAGCAAAACTGACTGTTCTCTCTGGGTAGGAGGGGTAGCATACTCTATCTCTCCTTTAAATCACAGTTACACTAGCCAAACGTAGGTATTAGTGAACTCATGTACGTGGAAGATGGTGGATACTGCTTTCCTCAAAGTGTGACTTCACATGTCTCAGAGGACACACGTTAGTTATCACCCTTCCTGGTTGGTAGGTGTTGTATGATGGGGATATCTGTCGGGTGGGAGGGAAATACAGTATGTGATACTTTGGTGAGGCATCCAGGTATGTTGATGTGTGCCCAAGTGACTTTTGTCACATAAGAAAAAGCATTTTATAGCATTTTACTTATGAATCCATTCCCTGATCGGTTGACTTGTTTCTAATATGTAGATGACATGAATGCAGCACAGGGTCGGGTAAGGGAGAATAGAAAACACAAAAGAGAGCAGACAAAGGCAACATAAAGCTCTAAGAGACAGGAAGTGTTAAAATATAGACAGACATGGTATAATATTCTCCTTTCCAAATAATGCTTTCATGTTATTTACCCTACGAGTTTGTTTTCTAACTAGTAAATTGCAATTGTGAAGAAACAGGCAAACTATGCTGTAGCTTGTGTAAATTTGTGGTACAGCTACAGTCTGTCAGAGGAGCTCCTTTTTTTCATGCATTCACATTTTCCACACATTTTGTGCCTATAGTAGATCACATGACCATGACCAACCAATACCAATAAAGAGCATAGTCCACTGGAATACAGCAACATGTAGTACTTAACTGAACTTGTGTATCAACCTACATGAGAACTGACATGCTGCTCCCTGCTTTACAGTTATTGTGTGTAATAATAATAATAATGTAATAATCTTATACAATGCTATGTTGTGACATAAACAAATCATTCTACTCAATACACAATTCTAAAAAAAATGACTGATAAATTAGTAGTCTTGCATCTATCAGCCTTTATGGGTATATTGATAATTTAACCCAGATTTTATTATGGTTACCAAGGATTGTATTTATATATATAATTTTGCACCCATAGAAAGGAACTGCCTCAGTCTGCCAATTAAAAGTCTCTCTAAACAAACAATAAGAGGGATGACTTATTTGTTGGAGACAGATCTTGTTCTGTACCATATTCTGTAGGAGTTGTATGTGTCACGAACCTCGAATCGGCACGGAAGCAGAAGCGGGGGGCAGGTGTAGAGCGTGGTATCGGGAAGTTCAAGAAACGTAGTTGTAAGACAGGCAATGGTCAAGCGATCGGACGAACAACACAAACGGGGTCAGGCAGAGAGCGTAGTCGAAACCGGAAACAGGGGTCGAGGATAACGAGAAGACTAACTAACTAGATCGGCTTGGTAACGCAGAGAAACGATTTGACTGAACGTATACTTCGCATTGACTCTAGGTGAATGACATCCCTAAGTACTAGCAGTGAGAATGTGTACGTGTGATTGGTGCCAGATGTGTCTGATCAGAACTCCGGGGATGGTGAGCGCATGCGTGCATGAGAAGTGAGTGTTGCATCTTGGGAAAATGAGTTCTGATCTGACTGAGCTGTGACAGAACACCCCCCAAAGAGCTCACTCCAGGAGCCGAGTTCTGTCTTGGCCTCCCCCGGGGTTGTGGACCTGGGAGATCAGGATGAGTTGCGTGAAAGTCTTTAGTAAGCTGTGGATCCAGTATGTCCTGCTTGGGAATCCAGCATTGTTCCTCAGGTCCATAACCCTCCCACTCAACCAAATACTCCAGCTTGCCTCTCCTGTGTCTAGATTTGATGATTTTGAGACGTGATACGTGGAATGAGGGGGAGATGCGGCTGTGTCGTGGCAGTTCCAGACGGTAAGTGACTTCATTGATTCGCTTGAGGATCTTAAATGGTCCAGTGTATCTTGGCGTTAGTTTTTTACAGCTATGAGTTTGTCTTAAGTCCTTGGTGGACAACCACACCCTATCACCTGGTTGGTAATTAGGGTGTTCGTTGTGGTGGCGATCTGCTTTGCACTTGTATGTGTCTGTGGTCTCTTTCAGGCATCGGTGGGTGTCAGCCCAGACACACTCACTACGTTCAAACCATTGGTCAACGGCAGGAGCTGCGGTGGGAGTCGCGTTCCATGGGAAAGTGGAGGTTGGTAACCTAGTACGCACTGGAAAGGAGTGAGGTTGGTAGCCGAATGACGTAGTGAATTTTGGGCGTACTCGGCCCATGGCAGAAACTTGCTCCAATCCTCGGGGTTATTGGCACAGAAAGTACGGAGGAATCGCCCTAATTCCCGATTCATTCGTTCAACTTGTCCGTTGGCTTGTGGGTGATATCCGGAGGTGATATTCACTGTTACTCCCATCTTAGTCATGAAGCTGGACCATACTCTGGAAGTAAACTGCGGGCCCCTGTCACAGATAATCTCCTCTGGAATGCCGAAATATCTAAAAACATGCTGGAATAGAAGTTCGGCTGTCACGAAGGCGGTGGGGAGAGCGGGTAATGGAATAAAACGTACAGACTTGGAAAACCGGTCCACTGTGACTAGAACTGTGGTATTTCCTTGGGAACTGATATGTGAACTGATATGTGTGACCATGGGCGTTCGGGTATGGGTAAGGGCTTGAGCCTCCCAGCTGGGAGGGTCCGAGATACCTTATTCTGTGCGCAAGATGAACAGGATGCCACCACCTTGTGTATATCTCCCTCCATATTGGACCACCAGTACTTCTCCTTTAGGAGATGGTGTGTGTGCTGTGCCCCTGGATGCCCTGTACCAAGTACCGTGTGCGCCCAGATGATGAGTTCTTGACGGTACTCTTCGGGTACAAAAAGTTTGTTCGGGGGACATTTTACGGGTACTTGCGACTAGGGAATCTCCTCTAGTTCCTGGTCCAGATCCCGCTCTAGTGCATTGATGATACATGAAGGATGGATGATATACTCCTCGTGCTCGTCGACACGTTCTGTGTGGTCGAGACAAGACAGGGCATCAGCTTTTATGTTCTTGGACCCTGGTCTGTATGATAACGTCAAGTGAAACCTGGTGAAGAACAGGGCCCATCGGGCATGGCGGGGTGTGAGTCTCTTTGCAGTGCGAAGATACTCCAGGTTCTTATGGTCTGTGAAGATGACAAAGGGATGTGTAGCCCCCTCTAACCAGTGTCTCCACTCCTCCAGCGCTAACTTAACTGCCAAGAGTTCACGATTTCCCACATCGTAATTTCTCTCAGAAGGGGAAAGCTTTCGCGAGAAGAATGCCACTGGATGGAGCTTAGGCCTCTCTCCGAACCGCTGGGATAAAATGGCTCCTACCCCGGTCTCTGACGCGTCCACCTCCACTATAAACGGTCTAGATGGGTCCGGATGTTTGATGATGGGTGCAGTAGTGAAGGCTTTCTTGAGCTTGTCGAAGGCGGTTTGGGCGGTTGGATTCCATGACAGACGTTTGGGTTTCCCCTTTAGCAGGGACATTAGGGGGTTGGCGATGGCACTGAAATTCCTAATAAACCTTCTGTAGAAGTTTGCAAACCCCAGAAACCTCTGTAGTTCTTTGATTGTCATGTGTGTGGGCCAGTTTACTACTGCCTGGACCTTTTCTTGGTCCATGGAGATCCCTTTGGGGCTGATGATGTATCCCAGAAACGCAATGGTGGTTCTATAAAATTCACATTTCTCAGCTTTAACATATAACTGATGATGGAGCAGTCATTGTAGAACTTGGCGGACGTGGTGAACATGTTCCTCCCGGGAGTTAGAATATATTAGAATGTCATCTATGTAGGTGATCACATGGCGTCCCAGCATGTCACGTAACACGTCGTTCATTAGACACTGGAAGACCGAGGGAGCGTTAGAAAGCCCATACGGCATGACCTGATACTCATAGTGACCTGAAGTTGTGCTGAACCCAGTCTTCCATTCATCTCCTTCTCGAATCCGGACCAAGTTGTATGCACTGTGTAAGTCCAGTTTCGTGAAGATGGTGGCAGTGCGTAGTTGTTCCAGAGCAGCTGGTACTAGAGGTAGTGGGTAACGGTACTTGACGCAACACCGGTTTAGTCCTCGGTAATCGATGCATGGTCGTAAACCTCCTCCCTTCTTCTCTACGAAGAAAAACCCCGCTGATGCTGGAGAAGTAGCTGGTCGTATATAACCTTGGTGCAATGCTTCCTGAATGTACTCCTCCATGGCTTTTTGCTCAGTTACTGTTAACGGATAGACTCTCCCTCGCGGTGGTGTAGTGCCTGGAAGCAAATCGATTGCGAAGTCGTAATCTCGAGGTAGTCCACTAGCCTTCTTTTTACTGAATACTTCAATGAGGTCGTGGTAAACACTGGGGATCAGAACGTTGTCCGCCTTGTCAGGGCTCTCAACGGATGTGGACGCTAAGGTGATCACAGGGACTTCGAGACAGTGATTGATGCAGTGAGCATAATTCCTTTGATTCCATGAAATTTGTGGGTTGTGAGGTTCGAGCCAAGGAAGACCGAGAACCACTGGATGCCGAGCCGTCACAATGACATGGAACGTAATTTTTTCCTGATGAAGAGCACTGGTGCGGAGGTTAATAGGTTCGGTGCAGTGGGTGATTAAACCATCTCCAATGGGGGCTCCATCAATGGCTTGGACACGGCAGGGGGTGCTGAGAGGACGAACGGGGATGTTGTATTGGTGTATGGCCTCTTGGTCGATGAAATTCCCCGCCGCTCCAGAGTCGATCATCTAAAATACAGGAAACACCTGAGTATTTTAATATAACTGGTAATACAAATGCAGACTGAACTGAGTACTGGGCAATAGGTTCTAAACTCACCCCTGACTGAGGTTGTTTGGGGGTTTTGTTTCCCTTCGGGTAGAGCACTGTTTGAGAGGGCATTGTTGCATGAAGTGGCTCTTCTCGCCACAGTAGAAACAACAATGTTCACGGCGCCGTCGTTCTCTCTCTTGCATGCTCACCCGAGTCTGTCCCAGACGCTGATACTTCTGCCTCGCTGCGTGAGGAGTGGCGGCTCCGTAGTAGACGATCCAGGTGTATAGCTAAGTTAATGAGTGAGTCGAGAGTCAGCTGATCATCGCGCCACGCCAGCTCCATTACGATGTCGGCATTTAATCCCTGGTGAAACATAATCTTTAGAGCAGGTTGATTCCATCCACTCTTAGCGGCCACAGTACGAAATTCAAGAGCGTAATCTGCCACACAACGTGATCCCTGCGTCAAGGATAATAATTCCTCCCCAGTCTCCCGGTTGTCTGGAGAATGATCGAATACAGTGCGGAAACGTGATGTCAGCTGATCATACGTGCTGATGACGTTCCCTTCCTGTTCCCATTCCGCTGTGGCCCAGAGGAGAGCTCTCCCGGTTAAGAGTTCCATGAAGTGGATTATTTTACAATTCTCCGTCATGTCTGGGTACGTTGAAAAAAACAGGGAGGACTGGAGTAAAAAACCTCGGCAGCGTGCCGGATCTCCGTCGTACTTCTCCGGCGCTGGAGTGGGAGGTAAGCGTGTGGTCGGTGCCGTAGAAAACTGCGCGGTTTGGTTTAGCCGAGCTACCTGCTCAGTCAGGCTTGCGAGACGGTGATCATGGTCACTAATCATCCGGCCATGTCCCTTGATGGCTTGCGGCCAACAGGGATCTCCCGCTGCTTCCATTGGAAGGCGAAGTACTCTGTCACAAACCACGAATCGGCATGGAAGCAGAAGCGGGCGGCAGGTGTAGAGCGTGGTATCGGGAAGTTCAAGAAATGTAGTCATAAGACAGGCAATGGTCAAGAGATCGGACGAACAACACAAACGGAGTCAGGCAGAAAGCGTAGTTGAAACTGGAAACAGGGGTCGAGGATAACGAGAAGACTAACTAACTAGATCGGCTTGGTAACGCAGAGAAACGAGTTGACTGAACGTATACTTCGCATTGACTCTAGGTGAATGACATCCCTAAGTACTAGCGGTGAGAGTGTGTGTGTGTGATTGGTGCCAGGTGTGTCTGATCAGAACTCCGGGAATGGTGAGCGCATGCGTGCATGAGAAGTGAGTGTTGCATCTTGGGAAAATGAGTTCTGATCTGACTGAGCTGTGACAGTATGGAGCATTGCAGGTTTAAAGAATTAAAATAAAACAATGATGAACCATGTAAATTCACGTAAAGCTAAATAAACGTCCTGATAGAAATTACATAAAATAATTTTTATGTCAGTATTAATTTTATGGTAAATTCTAATTGCAGTCAACATTTCAAATAAAGAGGACATAATAATAAACATTTTTAAGTGGTAGTGACAGTTTCAGGAGTCTAACTGTCATTGCGATTGACAGGTGAGTTAGAGATTGCTCAGAGGTGAGGTAGCAAACCCCATTACAGTCAAGGTGATGCAAGTGATGACAGACAAGATGTGACTGTAAATAATTATTAATGTAAATTAATATAAATGCTATTTTTAAGATCTTGGAAATATATTGGTCATACACAGTATATGTGACCCAAAATATCTATAAAACATAAATACTATACTAGGGGCACACTGTGGCACTCCGGTTTCTTCCCCCAGTCTAAAGACATAGATGGTAGGCTGATTGGCATGTCTAACGTGTCCGTAGAACGCAGTGTATGAATGGGTGTGTAAGTGTGTATGTGATTGTGCGTATGTGATGGACTGGCACCCTGGCACCAGCCTTGTGCCTGATGCTTCCTGGGATAGGCTCCAGGTTCCCCATGACCCTGAAAAGGAGTAAGCAGTAGAAGATGGATGGATCGATAAATACTATACTAGCATATAACCACCATACGCCCACAAACTTGCAGGTGCAAACAAAACCAATCAAAAGGCCATGTAACGTACAAACAAGTTATCAAGGAAAGAGGCGCCATAGTGCTGAGAGCTGTGATTCACACTGAGAGCTAAATCATGCAGAACTCAGTGAGAGGGGGAATACATTATGCACACACACAAACATATCCATCCATTATCTTTACTGCTTAACCTACACAGGGTTGTGGGGGAACCTGGAGCCTATCCCAGGGGACTAGGGGCACTAGCAGGGGACACCCTGGATGGGGTACCAACCCATCACAGGGCACAATCACACAACCATTCACACATAATGAACCATTCGGAAAAGCCAATCAGCCTACAAAATATGTCTTTGGATTGGGGGAGGAAACCGGAGTACCCAGAGGAAACCCCCAAAGCACGGGGAGAACATGCAAACTCTACACACACAGGGCGGATTCAAACCTTCCACCCTGGAGGTGTGAGGCAAACGTTTATTTTTATGTTAACTATTTTTTATTTATTGTCTGGACTGACTTTTCAACAAAGATTTTCCCTAAATTAACATACTTAGTTAATTATTTATTTGTTTGATTGTTTGCATATTGACTGACTGACTGACTGAATCACTATATAATATGTATGAACAGACAGCATTTGGACAATATCACTTTAATGAATAAAACTGTTCTTTATGTGTCTTAAAATTGATGCTTTTATTTTAGTGGGGTAAATGGCTCCACAGTATTGAAACTGGCCATCAAATGGCAAATAAAAGAATATTACCCATACAAGATATTCAGATTTCTTGATTGAGTGCACTGGTAGCCAGGATGAAAAAAATCTATATCTATGCTCTAGAGGACTATTCTTAATTAAATAGTTAATGAAATAGTAGCCATACTCCTACATACAAATTCCAGCCTGATTAATTTGCTGTCGGTGTTGCTGATGTTTAGAATAGACAGCTGCTTTCCTTACTGTCACTAACACTATCTCTGCAGATCTCATCTCTGACCCCATCCTATCCCCATACTGTCTTATTATATAAAGATATGGACATTCTGTCCTAGAAAGAAAATGTTTGCTCACAATTGTACCAAACCATAAAGCAATAACCATTTGGCATATTTGAACACATTTTATTATAGAGGGATGGAGTCTTATACAATGAAAACCTCACAGTGGGACATGTCTGTCAGCTGTGATTAAGGTAAAATGTTTTTAAATATCTCTCCTTTTTACTTAAACTTCAAGTGGACGCTTTTATGATAAAAGCAGTGAATGGATGTCTTGTTCAAAGTAATGTAAGTAAAATAGGCCTACTTTCAACTTTGCTCCAGTGCTCAGCCTAGTAAATTATGACATAGATGTCTAGAGGTAGATTTTACATTTTTGGACTAACTGACATTTCAGGATGACTCAAATAGCCTTACAGCCATTACCAGATAAAAACCTTATCCCAGTTATACTGAAATGTCTCTCAATTTCCAGTGTCTCTACAGATATATTTTTTACATTTTCCACAAACCTGCAGAATCAGTGATCTTACTACAGCCTCCATTCCAGTGCAGTTCTCTAGTTTAGAGAACAATAAGTACAACCTGATGAGTGATACACATAGATTTGGTCATTACTTTACAATACCTGCCACACTCGTATTCCTATCCAGTGCCTAATTCGTACACACTCCTTCTGAGCTTAATGATTGCAGATCATTCTCAGCAGAAGCCTGTGTGGTCTGGAAAGGGAGATTAACAACAGGCAAATTGTTAAAGACCATTACATCTCAGACAACAGATCATGTCAGCTCCAACTGTAGTTGCCATTTCTAATTTCTGCATTAATTAAAAACCAATTGGAAACATATTGATTTGCATATCTTTCTGGTTCGGCTGCTTACTAAAATATGCATGTGATATACAACAGGAAATATTATGAACACAACGTGCACATTTTTAAAAAACCACAGCATTGCTTATTCATTTATTTTATTAATTATATATACAGTATATATATATATATATATATATATATATATATATATATATATATATATATATATATATATATACACATACACACACATTATACATACATATATATATACATACATATATATATATATACATACATATATATATATATATATATATATATATATATATATATATATATATATATATATATATATATATATATATATATACACACACACACACACATACATATATATATTTATATATTTTAAAGTAAATTGAAAAAGTTTGCAGCATTTTTCCCTCTAAGGTTGGAAGACATTTTTGCTTTGAAATAACAAATGGTTTGTGGAGCTCTGCTTCTGATTGTCACTTTTTGTCACAGCGTTCAAGCTGAATGCTCTAACATTCTATTTGTGTCAGTCCTCAAAGAATGTTTCTGAGGGCTGCAGCCCACCACGATGGCTAACTAGTCATGTGGATGATTGGTCTGCACAGGAATGAGAGACTGCCATCTTTTCTGCCTGTCAGTCAATAGCGCAGAGGGGAGACAGTCTGTCAAAGCATCTAAATGCATCCATCCACTCAACAATATCTCGAAAAACAAACACGCAGGTTGTGATGCAGCATGAAAACATTCTTGCCAAACGCAACAAAATAAAACTCAATATAATGCTGAAATTTTTTAACTCTATTCTAATGACTCACGCATTTTAAAGTGAAACGTAAATTCCTCAGACTTCTTAAATATAAACTCTTCAAAAAAGTTAGAAATTGTGCTGTGAACGTCACTTTCAGTGTCCTGATGCACTAAATGTTCTCTAAGTGCTCTGTGTTGACTGTGTATTGAAAAATGCCTTGAAGGACATGTACCAGACTTTACAAAATCTCCTGTGTGTTTGATAAACATTATTTTAAAAGACTCTTTATGAAGTTCCAGAGAGGATCACTATTACAGTATTGAGTAAAATCTGAAAGAAGACAAACATACCTTGAGGCAGGGTCAACCAATGAAGAGCGAAAGGGAACGCAGCAAAACTTGAACAATGTGCGATCCAGGCAAAGCGGCAGCTGAAGGCCAGCTGAGGGATCATAAAGTTGTCTACAGATCCCAATAGTGGTAATGAAACAGACGCAGAAGTATATGTGAGACCCAAGACACGCTGAAGGACTCTGAATAATAAGTTATTACACAGGGCGGTCCAACAATCCTTTTCTGCATGGTTGTATAGAAAATATAAGTTTGTTTGTGGGCATGACTGACTCTTACCTAACATGAAATAAATGCCTTGAGAGAAGAACTTGGCACTGACTCTCAGGTTGGCAGTATTGGTGCCCTCCTATCTTCCTAATAATATGCCAGTAGCAAGCCTGCTTCAGATCAGCAGGTAAGAACAGCAGGTTTGTTGTGCTGTTATATGCCCTCAAAAAACATGAATTCACCATATAGTCATTATCCAGCTACGGTAATTTAGTAACTAATTGGAAAAAATCTAAGCAACATGTTAACAATAACCATGTAACACAAGAGTGAAAATTTAGATTAGCATTGAGAAGTAGGTGTGACAGAAGTGACATGACAAAGAAGTTTAATTTTATGAAAATGAGAAGTGAACTGTTTTGGCAGTTACCAATAGGAGTGAGTGATGGTTGTATGTTTCCTTGTTATCTTTTTGACTGTGAAACTTTGTCCATATATTTTCCTACTCTCAGCTCCTGAATAGCACTGGTGATGCTAATGAATGCACAATGATGTGGGCAAGAATTTACTACTATTTTTTATGTTGATTTGTCATTAAATGGGTGGTTTTATACTTATATGTCCTAAAGCTACCTTGTATGTAACCTTTCAATCATTTGTTAAAAAAAAAACAACACAAAAATACTCTGCTCTCATGGATATCAAATGATTGCAAACACAACACAGGTTTATCACATACACACACCCACGCACACACACACACACACACATATATATATATATATATATATATATATATATATATATATATATATATATATATATATATATATATATATATATTTGTTAAATATAGGTGCGCAACAATTAAATACCCTTTTAGTCAATACCTTGTGCTACCTCCCTTTGCCACTTTGCCTCTCCTATAATGCCTGATGACATTGGAGAATACATGGCAAGAGTTCTTAGATCATTCCTCCATATAGAATCTCTCTAGATCCTTCAAATTCCAAGGTCGAAACTGGTGGACTCTCCTCTTCAGTTCACCCCACAGGTTTTCTATGGGTTTCAAGTTAGGGGACTGGGATGGCCATGGCAGGACCTTTATTTTGTGGTCAGTAAACCATTTTTGTGTTGATTTGAAGCCTGTTTTGGATCATTGTCCTGCTGGAAGATCCATCCACGGCCCATTTGAAACTTTCTGGCAGAGGCAGTCAGGTTTTCATTTAATATCTGTTGATATTTGATAGAGTCCATGATGCCATGTATCCTAACAAAATGTCCAGGTCCACTAGAAGAAAAACAGCCCCAAAACATTAAAGCACCATCACCGTATTTAACCGTGGGCATGAGGTACTTTTCCATATGGTTACCTCTCTATGTGCACCAAAACCACCTCTGGAGTTTATTGCCAAAAAGCTAAATTTTGGTTTCATCTGACCATACAACCCATTTGAAGTTCCAGTAGTGTCTGGCAAATGGAAGAAGCTTGAGTTTGTTTTTGAATGAGAGTAGAGGCTTTTTTCTTGAGACACTTCCAAACAACTTGTGGTGACGTAGGTGACTTCGAATTGTACTTTTGTAGACTTTCTGACCCAAATATGCAACTATCTATGCTCCCTGGGATAGCTCCAGGTTCCCCATGACAGTGAAAAGGAGTAAGCGGTAGAAGGTGGATGGACGGATGGTACTTCTATGTCTTTAGATCACTTGGGCAGTCAGACCATTTCTTTATTTACATCAAATTTAGTTTATATTTATAAATTTAGTCATATTGAAACTACCTAAGAACTTTGATGTTCATTGTCAACTAGTGGCACTATAGACAAAAGCTGATTTCAGATATCCTTTCATGAAAACATCTCGCTCACAAAATGAAAAAGATGTAAAAATGAATTTCAATTTAATCATTGTAGAAAACTAAAAGGTCAAATCATCTGCATCACCACAGACTATCATAGTGCTTGGACCTCTTATTGCTGATGGCAGCTATATTTATTACATATGCTTTTAGATGAATGACAGACTTTCGTCTCTTGGCAAGGACTTGCATGTCATGTGGTCTAGTTTTTATAAGAGTACAAATCCTAACAATAATTACAAAACCCAACTGCACTCACCGTCTACTTATAAAATTTTGCAGTTTGTTTGACCTACTTACTGCTTATTGAAATTTCTAAGTTTTATGTGGTTGCTAGTGAGCAATGTCAATTTATATCAAGTGGTATGAAAAAGGCACTGAAAGAATGTGCCTTTCTTTCTGGAAATAAAGATGGTGATTTTACCTTTTGTAAGCCATAAGAAGGCAGCTGTTAAATGACACTGCTTGAACTCTTACACACGCTCCAGTGTGTGAAGCTTGTCACATCTTTTTTAAACTATCAGCCATGCAGCTGCTAAGAGCCTTAAAGTAGAGGAGCATATTAGCCTCTCACCTCTACAACACAATCTCATTAACTTGCTAGTGCATTAATAGTGTACTGATGGAAAGAAAAACCCCACTGTCCTTCATTCACAAAGCAAACACAGCTGGTTATGGGTAGAGCTTTGAAAAAGCAGTGCAGTACGTTTGTTAAATGGTAGAATGAGCATCACATTAAAACACTCTCTCTACCAGCTAAGATGTACTTCTGATGTTTTTGGGAATCAACAGAAGTCTTGGTCAAGGGAAGCGCATGCTAGGAGTCTTACTTATACTTATAGTTCCTGAGTGTATAACATATTTATCACAACTTGATGGAAATTCAGACCCTTTCAGACCAAACATGATGAAAAAGTATGCATGGTTTTCAGAATTTCTTACTGTCAAACAGCATCATTGGAGTGCACTTAGGGAAAGAATGGTTTGGAGCATTTCTCCTTATCAAACATGAGAAAGCTAGATCGTGTGGGATTTCCAATCAGATGAAAGGGTTGCTGCACCCCATCTGGATAGAGATTATCCATGTGAAGTGACTATCAAAAGGAGATTTTGAACAAAACAATGGTCTTAAAACAGGCGTAGGTAATAAAACAAGTAAGAGATATAACACATCTATGTTATAAAGGTAAAACTACTCTCTCAAATCCAGATATATCCACTATGTAAAAGAAAAATGTTTGTTGTTACTGAAAATGTTCTAATTCTCACTAAGCATTGGGGGTGGGAAAAATGCATTTACTTTTTCAATGATCCTCTTTAGAACTACATTACCACTGGCATATGTCTAATGAAAAATAAACACTATAAACTAGAGCTGTCAGATTTGGTTAACGTTTGCATTTAATTTTAATTATGTCAAAGGTCCATTATTCAAATGTATTTCAATATTAACTAGATTATATATATATGTTTCCATAGCCAGTGAACATAAGTGAAGCATCCCTATTGCATAAAAGTAAAGAGAACAATGTAAAAACTATAAAAGTAAAGAGAACATTTACTATGAACATTATTGTTTCTGAGCAGTTTTTTATTTGTTTGCACAAAATAATGTCTTCCTGTTACCATTTTTTTTTTATTCTTACTTGAGACCCCCCATCTTCAAATCATTTTAAAACAGGCTGAATCCCAAATGGTTATACGGTATATTCACTATTAACTACAGAGTGTATGTGTAATGTGCCCCAACATAGTGTACTATAAACCAAATAATTTTCATTTTGACATTCAGCCACAGAAAAATCAGTCACTCATTTAAAGCCTGCTAAAGATAACCTAATTTTATGTAGCCTAATATGACTTTGACATGTAGCTTTTTGATTCTCATAAATAATTAGTAAACTAGTAAATAACTAAACAAATGTAATCAAATATGTGATAAATCACATTTAATGTTTCTTTTTTGCTTTTATGTTACATCATATTGCAGTTGATCTGCTCTATCAGTCTACATTTTTTATCCCCTACTTTTTTCCAAGCTTAAAAGCAAGTGCTTGCCTTTTAATGGGGGTTGTCCATGTGCTATTGAAATAGCTTCCTCAACACTTATTTGTGGTAACTGGTAAATAGGTAAACTTGGAGGCATGAACTGCATGCAGATTCTTCTCAACAGATTCTTTATTAAGGGTAATCCACAAATCGTAATCAAAGTCCACAGCACGGGTTAGAGCACTAGTAGTCAATACTACGAAAGGGTAATCAATGATCACAAAATGAGAGAACACGAATAAGGTCAAATCCAGAAGACTTGGTACATATGAGAAAAAGGCTTATTAACGTACATGCAGTGAAGAAGACTCTGCAAAGAAACAAAGACACAATAGAGTATAAATAGCACACCAATCAAAAGCTAAACTGAAAACAGATGTGAATCCCAACTTATGACAAAACTGGGACAGAGACCATGCTCTGAAGGAATTTGTGACAAAACATGTTTGAAAAGGAGCAAGTGGTTATATTGACGCAGAATTAGGATGTAATTGTGAGTAGTGCTGCACAAGGCATTGAAAGTTCAATACCTTTTTAACGCTACAATGTGGTTCAATTGCATAATTTAATTTGGCATTGTAGTCATTTTCCTCATGTTAATTTGATTCAGATGGCTGAGAAAGCACAAAGTGGTTTGGGCAGCAAGTAGGCTTGTGGAGACTCATGAAAGTATCAGTGAATAGGCGATAGATTCCAACATTGCAATGGCTATCAAGTTTGATCTTTTAAATTTCTGTGGGAAAACGTAGTGTCTGCAACTTTAAGATGGACAAAAATAAAGTGTGCTGTGTCAAGTAACATGTGTTTCCTTTTAGCTGATTTTGTATTCTGTACAAATCTTATAACCTGTGCTGTCTGATTTCGGAGCACAGCACCAAAACATCTTTCTCTGATGCATCCTAGATTCCCTTTCCCATGTTGCCAAACAGATAAAGCCATGAATGTCTTTGCTCTCAAAATATGAACAGAGATTTAAATTAAGAAATCGTGTGTGTGTGTGTGTGTGTGTGTGTGTGTGTGTGTGTGTTATTTATCACAGTGTCTTCACTGTACAAGAATTCAATAAGCATCTCTGCTGCTGTTCACCACAGAGCACATGCACACAGTTTATTTAATTCTATTACAATTTTATAATGAGCTTACTTACCGCTAATGGTTTATTTACAGTGCCAACTTCAGTTTTGCAAGCATTCCTGACCATGTTAACAGGTAATGATTTCAAAAACAAAACAAAACTAACAAACAACCAAAAACAAACCTAACAAAATGCTAACGTCCAGCTTTTGGTAATTTTTTCGGCTTCTATGACATAACATGTTACGCACTTACACGCAATCTCACAAGCCTAGCAGCAAGTGTACAGATGACACAATTTTCAAATATCACATATCAACGTATCATTTTGGGATAACAATACTATACCTTGTAGAGGTATAATAGTCAAAATGCTGCTATTGTGACAATCCTAATCATGAGGTACCTAGACATTCACACACCTAAAAAGCATGTCATGATAACAGATTATACAAAACCTCACAGGACTCAACACATGATACTACTGAGGACACTTGTTTTCAATTCGGCAGGAAGCTGTCTAGGAAGGTTTTATTTTTGGACAGTGTCTGTGCTCCCGAAATAAAAACTGGCCTACTTGATATGCAATACAAGCCAGCAGTTTTCTAAGGTTCCTTATTTGAAGACAGCATCATGTGCATAGGAAGCCAATCCCCTCCAGTGTGACTATGTAAAACATGAATTTTTTTAAATGTGATAATGTGTTGTAAGTGAACTAACCCAAATGAAAGGTTAGGCTATTATAGTGATATGAAGTTTAATTTCAGTATATTAAAGCTGGATAATCTAGTTCACTTGCAACATATTTTGACATGCATACCCAAGATAGCAAACAAAGCAAATAACCGACTCATGGCTGATGATTACACACTGTATCAAGTTGCTGCTGTGAGCAGAATAATAAAGTTACTTGGCAACCATGTTGTCACTGTAGCTATTACTTATGTTATATACTGTGCAGTCCTTTAATATTTATCTATTAATCACATAAACACAGTTAGGTTCCCAATTTAATTCAGGTATGGCAGTTCTGTTATTATCTATCTTGCATATTTACATATTGTCTCCAGCCACTTTAATAGGAACATCTGTACATCTGCTCATTCATGTAATTATCCAATCAGACAATCAGGTGGCAGCAGCACAATACATAAAATGTATACAGTCAGTTAATGTTAATACAGGTCAGTTAATGTTGACATGCAACATCAGAGGAGAAGTCAGGCTTATTTCATGAGCCCAGTAAGTCTAATAATATGCCATGAAAAGGCATGAAGTTGGCTCTGCCCAATATGTTTAAAAAAAGAGGTACAATTATCTATTATATATTGATCTTATTCAAATAGCATAGTTTTAGAGGTACAGTGGTGCTGGGAAGTTTGCAAACACTTTAGACAACAAAAACCCAATTAAACAAATGAGACAAAAATATTATACTTGGTCATTTATTTATTGAGGAAAATGATCCAATATTACATATCTGTGAGTGGCAAAAGTATGTGAACCTTTGCATTCAGTATCTGGTATGACCCCTTTGTCCAGCAATAACTGCAACTAAACGGTAACTGTTGATCAGTTCTGCACATTGGTTTGGAGGAATTTTAGCCCATTCCTCAGTACAGAACAGCTTCAACTCTGGGATGTTTGTGGGTTTCCTCACATGAACTGCTTGCTTCAGGTCCTTCTACTACATTTCTATTGGATTACGGTCAGGACTTTGACTTAGCCATTCTAAAACATGAACTTTATTCTTCTGTAACCATTCTTTGATAGAATGACTTGTGTGATTAGGGTTGTTGACTTGTCATTTTCTATCTCCCAATTTCACTTGAGATTCAGTTCTTGAAAAGATGTCCTGACATATTTCTTTAGAATTCGCTGGTATACTTCAGAATTCATTGTTCCATCAATGAAGGCAAACTGTCCTGGCCCAGATACAGCAAAACAGGCCCAAACCATGGTACTACTACCACCACCATGTTTCACAGATGGGATAAGGTACTTTAAGTGTTTTCCTTTCTCCATATATAGTGCTTCTTATTTAAACCAAAAAGTTCTATTTTAGGCTCATCCATCCACAAAACATTTTTTCCTATAGCCTTCTGGCTTGTCGATGTGATCTTTAGCAAACTGCAAAAGGGCAGCAATGTTATTTTTGGAGAGCATTCTTTTTTGTTTAGTGTCCTCCTGATGGTGGATTCATGAACGTTAATATTAGCCAATGTGAGAGAGGTCTTTAGTCGCTTAGAAGTTCCTTTAGAAGTTCTCTGGGTTCCTTTGTGACCTCGCGGACTATTACACATCTTGCTCTTGAAGTGGTCTTTGTTGGTCGACCACTCCTGGGGAGGGTAATAATGTTTTTGAATTTCCTCTATTTGTACACAATCTGTCTGACTGTGGATTGGTGGAGCCCAAACTCTTTAGACATGGTTTTTAACCTTTTCCATCCTAATGAGCATCAACAACTCTTTTTCTGAGGTCCTTAGAAATCTCATGTGTTCATGCCATGATACACTTCCACAGATATGTGTTGTGAAGATCAGACTTTCATAGAGTTCTGTTCTTTAAATAAAACAGGGTGTTCACTCACACCTGATTGCAATCCCATTGATTGAAAAGATCTGACTCTAATTTCACCTTCAAATTAACTGCTAATCCTAGAGGTTCACATACTTTTGCCACTCACAAATATGTAATATTGGATCATTTTCCTCAATAAATAAATGTCTAAGTATAATATTTTTGTCTCAATTGTTTAATTGGGTTCTCTATCTACTTTTAGGACTTGTGTGACAATCTGATGATGTTTTAGGTTATATTTATGCAAAAATATAGAAAATTCTAAAGGGTTCACAAACTTTCAAGCACCACTGTAAAATTATGGTTAAAATTAGAATTGGTTAAATTATGTTGGTGCTTGATATGATGACATGCATCGAATGCTTGTGACAGAATGTTGATATTTATCATATTGTCATATTTTTTAAATGAGACTGGGTTGTTTTTGTTCAAGTACCTATTTTTATTGTCAGGCATCACATTTATTTAATAAACCATCAAAAAAGTGGCCAGTGATTGCATTGTCCTTTTTGGGCACTGTCTCCAAATAAAACTGTCAAAAGTCTCACTGGTGGAAATGATCAGGACAGGGATTATGTGCTTCATCACCAATGAATAGATGTAAACCTCTACAATGTTAAAAGGATAAAAGAGGATATAGCTGCTAAAAAATTCTTGTACATGCTTTAAGCTTATAATCACACAATAACATTTTGTTTAACTACCTGCACTGCTGTAAATCAGACACAGATAGAAGCAGAACCTACTTTTCTGAGATAATGGGGTGAAAAGAAAAATATATTATATATTAGGTTTTGCTTGAAATAACATTAGATTTTAGCTCTTGAGAGCTGTTATTGATAATTATTTCTGACACATTTACTGTATACCAGTGGCTCTGAATTCTCACACCAGATTGGTCAGAAGGTGTTGATTAATTTAGTAACAGCATGGGTCTGACATAAGTGTCAGCAGCAAAGCAAATAAGGTTATATTTTAAATAATAGTAGTAAATGAATTAAGAAAAACACTATCGATATGATGAAGCTTTCTGTAAGGAGAATTTTACTTATTATTTATGGAAGAAGTCTTCAGTGTATTTTGTAACAGACAGTATGTTTGCTGCCACTGGAGATTGCTTAGGACAGAGAACTTTCACTTTTCTAACAGTTTTTAGCTAAAATGACAAGTTGCGTTTTTTTGTCTTATTAACTTAAAAAAATAGATGCTGATGAGGGAATGATTGTTTATAGTTCATTTATTAATGACTGACAAATTGTATTTGTGTCAAATTGCTGTCGTTTAAGTATCGTATAAATTTGGTGTGGTTTGGCCCTCAGCTTCGCACCTAACCGGTTGGTTTGCTACTTTCCCGTTTTTATTTTCCTAATTTTTTATTCATGCATGATCGTGTTTTATTCCTTACATATTTAAGTCAGGTTCAGCACACAGCAGACAACCAACCAAACGGCAAACAGGACAACACACTTTTTTTATTGATACCTTATGACCCAACCTAAAAACCTGTCTTTCACTGGAATTGTGGAGCAAATGAACACTATGCAGTATGTGAACAGTGTCATAAATGTTGTATTATGCTGTGGGATTATGGGCTCATGGACTCATTTTCTGAGCTGTGTGTGTGTGTTTGTGTGTTCGCTCTCCTCTGTATGTGGGCTGTCATGAGGCCTGATTAATCTTCATTCCTTCATCCTGTCATTTCTAGCTCTCATCCACCAAACAGCTGCAGCAGAAGAAGACTCACTGAGCTGAAACACGTCAGTGTAACTTTGCACATTGTGAAGGACTACCATAAAGAATTAAAGAGGATATGTAAATGAGTATAACAGTGAGGATTTCTATTATATAAACACCCTGACAATTATATAAATATAGTCACGGGCTGTGATCTACTTCATGTATAAAACATACTAGTGTATACTCACACTTTTTATTATTTATTTTTATTTTTTTGTTAAGCATGCAGAGAATGGTGTGGAAGGCAAGAAAGTAAATAACAAGCAGCATGCTGTCTATGTACCCCACGGCAGGAAGCCCAAACAGCAAACTTTATAACAAATCAACAAGACAACACAAATATTTTGTGAGGCAGTAGGGGTTTGGCAATAATACTGACTGATCTGGAACTGTGACTGGTGAATACCCCAGTCTTGTTTCCACTTTCTGCTCCTCAGAAAGGCTACACAAAAGTCATGTCTCACTGAAAGTGGGAATGGAGCACAAGGGTCACATCAAAGGTCCAAATTCAGTAAAGACATTATAGGAGAAATACATGTCAGAATCCATTTTAGCCTATTCTAAACTATGATGGAAATTATAGTTTAGGAACACCATTATTTGTTGCTGTTACCACAGAACCACTCAAGAGTCAATGTGTATTTAGAGAGCAAGTCATTAGTCAAGATGTTTACCTTTTAGGGGGAAGGTTAGTAGAGTGTGTATTGACTCATTGATGCCGTTGCTCTTAGTGTGAGTGTTGCAATGCTTTACGATTTAAAACCAAGTGGTTTATCAAGACCAGTTGCAGCAGGACTGACCCATTTATAGATTAAAAACAGAAAGACACCTGAGTTGAAACTGTTGATTTAAAGATTAAAAAAAAAGTAAATAAATAAAAACAATAAAAAGAATATTGAGCAAATTTTAATGATGATTTCAATTATATTAAAGTGCATATATTATACATTATATTATCATTAAATTGAAAGAAAATGTTTAAGCATATTTTATAAATGAAAGCCCCTAACTGTTATTTCCTGCAATAATCATTTGTGAGAAATATATTCATAAATAATTGCTTGTTATATTTAATCCCCAGTGCATTTGATAGGGCACTTGGATGTGTCAGGACTAAGATTTTAGGAACCGGCTGCCTATGACTTTCTCTGATGTGCTCAGGAAAAGAGGGGAAACGTTTAAGAGAAAAACTCCCTTTCCTCATCCTGCAAGGGCAAACCTGCTGGACGGGGAGGATCAACTCTGCCAATCGTGGCCTCTGAGAGGCTGGGCAGGTGGGCCACTTGCTGGCTACTTTTTGGGAACATCCTGTACACCTACTTATTCATTCAATTATCCAATCCACCAGTCGTGTGGCAGCAGGGCAATACATAAAATCATTCAGATACAGGTCGAGAGCTTCAATTAATGGTCACATCAAACTGATGGGGGGAAAATGTGATCTCGGTCACTCTGATCGTGGCATAAATGTTGGTGCCAGATAGGTTGGTTTGAATCTTCTACAATGCTCAAACTCAAGAGTTTATACCGAATGGTGTAGAATACAAAAAACATACAGCAGTTCTGCAAATGGAAATGCATTGTAGATGAGAGAGGAGAATGGCCAGACTGGTTAGAACTGACAGGAAATTATATAGATACAGGCTACAGTAACTCGTTACAACAGTGGTGAGCTGAAGGGGGTCTCAGAACACACAACAATGCGGTCTTCTACTGCTGTAGTGGATGTGTGAAAACAGTAGAAGACCACATCGGATTGCACTCCTGTCAACCAAGAATAGTAATTTGAGGCTACAGTGGTCAAAGGCTCACCAAAACTTGCCATTTGAAGATTAGAAAAAAGACCAGGTGATATCTGTTCAAATATAAATACACCCCCACCCCACCTGCAGATTCAACCCGCTAGATAGGGGGGTTAAACCATGCCCACTGTGGCCTCTAAGAGGTGTATGTACAGTATATGTACAGTATATATATATATATATATATATATATATATATATATATATATATATATATATATATATACATACTCGGCAAAAAAAAGAAACGTCCTCTCACATTCAATTGCTTTTATTTCCAGCAAATTTCTTAACATGTGTAAATATTTGTATTAACCTAAAAAAAATCAACAGCTGAGACAAACTGAAAAGTTTCACATACACTTGATGAACAGGGGGTGGGGTCAATATCAAAAGTAACAGTCAGTATCTGGTGGCCATCAGCTGCTTTAAGTACTACAGTGCATCTCATTCTCATGGACTGCACCAGATTTGTCAGTTCTTGCTTTGATATGTTACCCCACTCTTCCACCAAGGCATTTGCAAGTTCTCGATCACATCTGGGGGGGACACATGGTTACATGTAATTTTCCACTACAAGGACGATCAGCTGTCCTTCCTGTAGCACTGACTTAGGCGTCTTACATTACAGACACTGCAGTTTACTGCTCTGGTCACATCTGCAGTCCTCATGCCTCCCTGCAACAGGCCTATAGCATGTTCACGCAGGTTAGCAGGCACCCCAGGCATCTTTCTTCTGGTGTTTTTCAGTCAGTAGAATGGTCTCTTCAGTGTCCTAAATTATTGTAACTTTGACCTTAATTGTCTATTGCCTGTAAACTGTTCATATCTTTAGGACTGTTCCACAGGTGCATGTGCAATAATTGTTTATAGTTCATTGAACAAGCACTTTCCAATAAAGAACTGTAAAGCTTATTTGGATTTTACAAAATTATCTTTAAATTACAGTCTCCTGAAAAAGGGACATTTCTTTTTTTTCTGAGCATAGTTAATTTACATAATTAAGATGGCAAATGTGTGTATAGCATTCAGCTCAGCTACCACATGCACACATTACACATACAGGACAGTACATGAAATTACAAATTACAATTTTACATAAGTTCTCCCTGTGTCCATGTCAGTGTACTTCCACCTCCCAAAAAGATACCTATAGGTGGATTGGCTATGCTAAGTTGGCACTAATTTTGAATGAGTGTGACAAATGTGTGTTTGCACGATGCCCTATGGTGGAGCATTGTGCCTTGCTTCCCATCTAGAGTGTTTTCCCATCTCACACCCAGTGTTCCCATCACAGTCTCAAGATCTCAAGTGGTAATTGAAGATGGATGAATGAATGAATGAATGAATGAATGAATGAATGAACGCATTTTAAAAATACAAGATAAAAACATGCTATTTTATCTGTTAAATCAATCACAGACTGATTCTGTTCTTCTATTTATGTAATCATCCCCAAAGAAGACTGGAAGAATTATCTCATCCAAAGCAACTTTCACAGGCAACAAAAAGTCTTGTCCCAAAATTTCCTTTAAAGCAATTTAAAAATGAAGAAATGCCAGCATTAAGAGGACACTGCGCAAAAGTTCTTGTTCTATCATAACTTGGCTACCTCAGGCACTGCAATAGAATCTTACTAATCAAAATTGAAAAGCAATTTGGACTCACAGGAATCAATGGTAGAATGTTACTAATTATAACTATACAACTATGAATCAGTGATACACACTACCTTCAACTGCACAGACATTCATCCATGTGGTTTGCTACTAGTGGAAAGACTCAGTCAGAGTATCCTATAAGAGCAAAGTCTATTAAATGGGTTGAGCTGAAGAAGGAATTAAATTTGTCCTGCACAGGTTTCAATCCACAACTTGTACTGTTCAATTTTATGTGTGAATTCTGGAAGAAAATAACATGCTGTTCTAAGGTCACTTCATTTTTCTGGTATGGTACTCCAGGCCAAGGTCTTTCAAACACCAAACACATAAGGATGTTGTTCACAATAGTGTTCCTTTTATGTAAGGCAATAAAAGATTACAGAGAACACTCCAAATGGCATCGTACTGGAGTGAAGTCCATTAAATATATCAAACTAAAGAATTTATTTCCTGTAGGATTTTAACCCGTAACCATTGTAAGTGTGGAAACTGATGTTTTTCTTTAGTCACTTCATGGTGAAGAAGAAGAACGCATACAAGCACACGGGAAAAACTACAGAAGATTAGCTTAGCTTAACAAGTTTAGCGGTTGCCGGTGTGCAACAGATGGTATCGTTCATTTCAAACAAAGCGAGGAAACACCTGGAATTTGCCGAAGCACCTGAAAGACGGTCCTATATTATGTTTGTTTGAGGCAGCTGGCATTATGGCCTTGAAACCAGCTAAAGTTATGCTCCATGTAATGTTTGCGATAGCCAGTTATTTGCTAACGACGCTAACGCATTGCAATGTTAGAAACTACCTCCTAATGGGCCACCATGCATCACCATTCAGCCCGTGTCCTGTCAGCTAAATGTAGCCTAATGTCACTAATAATTATTCAAATGTTCATGCTTTTAATAAATCTTTTTGGTCTGCCACCATATCAGTGAATTTAAACTAATGCTTGCATTCAGAGTATAAGGTGTGTGTGTGTGTATGTGTACGGTTAGATTATCAACATCATGCCCTCCAGTTACAAAATAAATCTTTTTAGGAGTGCACCTTAGCACTTGATATTAGTGATTGTCAGACAGTGTTTGATAACTAAAATCTCTCTCTCTCTCTCTCTCTTTCTTTCTTTTTGCCAGTATCAGCCAGAGGAGGATGTCCTCCAGGAGTTTTTAATTTTATTAAAAAATATATATATTTTTCTTTTTTTTTTAAACCACACCATGGTATCGACTTTGGTATCGAGTATCGTGTACTTTTGGTGGTATCGGTACTGAATACTAGATTTTTCTTATCGTGACATCCCTAGATGACACACTGATGAATTTAATCTAAAATGGATTTAGTTTTTGCACAAACTTGTGGCGTCCATGCCAGCTCGAGTGCACATTGTCATCCAAACAAAAAGGGGACATACCAAATACTAAGAAACTCTTAAATTCATATAAATATTTCAAATATTCTACTTTTCACTTAAGTTGTTGTCAGTAATTTTATTTGTAATTTGTTAATGTTTCAATTAAATTAGAAAATAATGCAATACACACACACACACACACATAAAAGACCACTAGTGAAAGATCACTAGTAGTCTTTTTATAATGTGTGTACTGTGTATATACACACATCAGAAAAGAGATTAAAAAAAATACTAAAGGGCTGTCAAGTGATGCAATTGTCTGTTTTCTCTTTGTTGTCTGGAGATTTGAGTCCTAAAGATAAGACAACCATCCATGGCCAGGAGTAGAAAAGAGCATAACAGGCTTAAAACAAATGATTTAATTAGTCTCTCCCCTGTCAATTGGCGCATGGACAGCCAATCACATGCACCTCTTAGCTGATGTATACCAAATAAGGCAGTTACCATTGCCTCCAACATTTAGGTTCATTGCATGAGACATAACATAATTGTTCTACTTGCAAATATAGAGCCATTTTAAGCCATATGTAAAATGGCAATTCTAAAAATTCAAGGTCAAAAACAATTTTTGATGGTTTGACAGAGCTATTTTAAACCCAGGTCTATTGTTAAAAGAGAAAATAAATTAATACCCAAATTCATATTGGTTCTTTCCGAAATCAACAGAGCACTAAAAAGAAATATACATACATATTCTATAGTTTAGCTATGTACATATTTTAAAGTTTAATTGGTTTATAATTGAAGACGTCTATGCCTTCATATTATATTTCAAAATAACTAGTAGAAGTGTAAAAAAAAAAAAAAGAAAAAAAAAAAGAAAATAATAATAACACTAATCATGGTTTGACAGCTGCCTTCATTTTTATAGTTTTTTTTTTTTGTACATTATTTATATACAATTTGGTAAGTAATAGCTTGTTACTCAAAGTATGCATCAGATACCACTAACAAATATTACAGTAACACATAATTAAAAGCATTATGACAGTGAAACTGATCTAAGAGCTAGAAAGTTAAATTCAGCTCAAGCACAGTTAGTAAGCAATGTTTCATTCCAAACTCCCTCCAACATATTATCATGCACAATTATTGCCCAAGGCAAAAAAAAAAGTGTGATTGATAATATATGTTACATCTTTTCAGAAGTATGCAGAATATATGTTTGACCGAAGTAAAGTACAACATTACAGAGTACAGCCACTGGCAGAGTACAGCCTTTCTCTGCATGGTACTTCAGTCACATTCTACATAATTAGCAGGAAGAAATGAGACGTTTCTATTCATTCAGCAACGTTTAAAGTACACCCTGATATACAGTAAGAGTATGGTCATCAATCAATTGTGCAGGGCCTGTCTCGCCCCCTGCGTGCATGCATAAGTTGGCAATATAACAGAGAGAACAAACTCCTCAAAGGCTAATGTAATCAAAGTGCTATGGGCAGAAAAAACAGAGATGAGCTAGATAAAGCCTGAAGAAATCTAAAATGGCGGTCTTACTACTCCAAGTTTTTAAGATTTTACACAAGATTGCTCATAGCCATAAATGGTTCAAGTCAGGACAAGGAGCAAGAGAAGCAGTGCTAATATTTCTTATACCTCCATTGGTATAAAAACCAACAATGTAGCAGTTGTCTAGTGCAGGGATTGTCAACTGGCGAACTGCCATCTGGATACTAACTAAGCAAAGTATTTCAGCAGATCGAAAAACACACTTGAAAAATACTGTAGCAGAACCAATCCATGTATGAAAAAACTTGGCTGTAATTCAACAACTTGAGTATTCAAACCAGGAGCCATCATGGCTTCTGTAGCAAATCCTCTGCTTATCCAATCACATGCATTTATGCAAATTATTTAGCTGAAGGCAGCTCATTGTGAAAGCAAAGAGTTTTCACAGACTATCACAGATTTACACTCTCTGGTGTAATTAGTGAAATGACAACATGACTTTAAAATAAAATAAAACATAATGTTTATAGACTACTGGACACATGTGTTTATACTCAACTTCAAGTTCAACACAGATATCAAGAGCCAAAAGTGGTAATGGGACGTGCCACTATATACAATTAATTACTGTGTAAATTAATGTGTCATATTTATAGCCATGACTAATCTATAATGGTAAACGTTAAAAAGTAACTGCTGACACCATTCAGTCATGTCAGATGCTTTTCTTGCTTATTCCTTGTAGCCACTGAAAGCCATGAATTCTATGCAGCTGTACTTTCTCAAATTTCATTGGAATACCCCCGGTCTAGTGGAATACTACAAATACACATCATTATACCTAGATAGCATTATGTATAATCGAATAATCTATTACAGCCAAGATGATCTGTCGCTGTTCATCTCCACAATATGCCGCTCAAGTATAGAGTTCCTTTTTTCAGATTTATTTGTCAGAAACAAGAAAGAAAATAAAAATAATGTCAAATATCAAATGTCAAATGGATGTCAAATAACCAGTGAAAGTTCAGCTAGTCCAATTATGATAAAATAAACAATTCAGCTAATAGTTAGAGCAAATCCTATTTTAAACTTCCTAATACAAAGCCAAGGAAGGAAGGATGACTCTAAATCAATTGAAACCGTTAGGCTACAAAAATGAAGAGGAAAGAAAATATATTGAAAAAGAATTAAAGAAAAAGAATGAAGAGGAAAGAAAATATATATCCTTTACCTGGGTCCTTTTCCAATTATGTTAAACAGCAAAAGGTACTGTGCTGATTGAATCACGATATATGATACTAATGGTATACATCACAGTACATTATGGACTATGTGACCTAAAGATGAAACCTGAAACATAAATTTAAATCAAACTGGAGCCATTCACAAACTTAAGGTATCACGTATGAAGAATTACCCACAGAGTTGGCAATCAGCAAATGCTAGGGGGGACGGTGGGACTATGCTATATTTTATCACCCAAGCCTAGTTCTCTGTCAGTAAAATCCATCACAGAAACCCTCATTGCAAGTCTCCCCTAGTACTGTACACAAGATTTTATATTAGTTACACTCCATGACTTTGCATTACTTTAGGCTTTGTTGTTAATGCCAATGGGAAAACCTGATAAAATCACCTCCCCTTTGCTTTCAGAAGCGTTCCTAATTACTCCTCTGTAAGAACAAAGACAGCTTGATCTCCCAGTGTACCCCAAGGTCAGAGTTTTATGAAATACCTTAAGACCGTTACATTTTCCTTTTACGTGAATGCTAATTAATCAAGGTTCACGACTTGTCAGGGCTCACTGAAAGGAAAATTGTTTTCACCTTTGAGGAAATTAGTGTGAGTCCAGCATTTGCTGGCTTTCTGCTGTGCCATTGCTGTATATAGAGGGAAAGATACAGCTAAGCTTCACTATTGTCTGTTCTTCCTCACCTTGAAATTAGTCACAGCATATAGAATGTGGCACACAAAACTTTCCTGTTTGCAATTTGCAGGATTTCTGTCCTTTAAAATCCGTGACTGAAAGGGTTACAGTGTCAAAATCTAAAAAGCTACAACCAACAATTTCTATACTGACAGCCATGTAATTTCCAAACAGAGTGGTTTTTTCGTCTTTTCATCCTGAACACACCATGCTTAATCTCTCTCTCTCTCTCTCTCTCTCTCTCTCTCTCATGCAAACACTCTATTGCATGTCTCGCATGCTCAGGGTGTTGCTTCTGGTATATTGTCATGTGCTCAATTAGAGAGTCACATAAGCTTTAAATGTAAGTAAAGAAGTTGCGAACAGAGAGTGGCTTTTTTCTGTGCTTTCTGCCCAATTGCTATTCTGTTTCTAGATTAGCAATCAGAAACAGGACCTGAACAGGGCAGTGTTTAGGGCAGAAGCTGCACCTTAGTTTGAGTGCGACTACTGCAGCTCAGAACAGTGTGAACATGATTAAAATCCAGGGGTGTGTAACTGCACTGTTATTATTTCCCTCAGTTCCACAGGAGGCGTTAGAACTGTGACCGAAACTCATTCATTATCTGATAAACACTATCAACTAACACCTATTCCCTATTACAGTCCTGATGATATCACATGACATCTTAACACTTATTTACATTTGACATTTTATGGCATGTCCAGAGTGACTTACCTTTATCTCATTTACACAACTGAGCAGTTGAGGGTTAAGGGCCTTGTTTAAGGGCCCCGCAGTGGCAGCTTGAGAGTGCTGGGATTTGAACTCATGAACGCCAATCAGTAGTCCAACATCATAACCACTAAGCTACCAGTGTGCCAATGATTTTCAAGTACACCAAGCTGCAGGTCATACAAGCGTATTTTTATTGGTACCAGGCTAATTTACTCATATTCCTAAAAAACTTATCAGATACCAACAAGTAAAACTATGTGACATAAACCTACTGTTTATTGTCATGACCATACAGTATATCAGACATACAGTATTTCACAATTAATTATGCCAATCGAAGCAAAGCAGACTGCACACTGTGCTCTGCAAAAACATTAAGAAGAAGAGCAACAGCAGCTTCCTACAATTAACCTAAAACATAAAACAGCATAAGGAGTACGTTGCTAGCAGCATACTGCAGCAAGACAAGTCTGTGAGTGAAAATATAAGAATTTACTCTGTATGTTGCTCTTGACTATTAGCCACCATCTATCATCGACAAAAAGAGATTCTGACACAATGAAGACAATGAAACACACTTTATTTAGAGCTGTACAAAAGCACTTTTTCAAAGTCAAACAAAGCCCACTCTCCACTGCAACCCTACTCAATCCAAAGTAACTAGCTAATGCACATTAATATTCAACAAGCTAACTTTATTAAGAACGACCCTTGTAACCTTCATGCCTGTTAATGGCCATTATTTGAACTGAGGAAATATAAAGAGAGCCATGATGCCACTGATGGATAAGTAGGTTACTAATTTCACTATTAGTATTAACGATTATTAGACTTTTATTAATGACTATTAACTGGTATGGATGCATCCCTAAATACTGTAGTTGTTAAGTACCAGATAGTAAGGTGTCAGTATTATTATTAGTTCTACTTACATTTATAGGGCTACTGTTGGAACCATTTATAAAATGCCAATACCAATAATTTAAGTAACGATTTATGATTTTTCTATAAACACTTATGGGGCTATTTCAGACTCATTTCTTTTGTTTATTGAGATTAAAAATGATTACTTAACATGTAGCCTGGATCTTGAAAATGTAGCTCTAGGAAAACATACATGTTGTGCTGTGAGAAGTAGTCTTTATTTTTCACCAGTAACACAAACAGCTATGCACTGTCATATTCATCGTTGTCTAGCATCCGAAGATGGCAGAAAACAATCTTTTTTTAATCCAGACAGTCCACATGGAGAAAATTATACATGTGAACTGTAATACAAGAAATGATATGAATGAAAAAAAAATCTAATTGAATTTTGCCTCTCATTTCTCTTAATGGCAGTATAAATCATTCATATTCAGTTGACTGTCTGCACATACTGTTAATTATTTTAAATATATAATGAAACAATAAAGCAGAATTGTGCTACATGTGCTATAATTGGTGGTGTGCAGAAAAAGATCAGTAAGTGCATACTCACACTAGGCCCGGTTGCCTTGTACCATGCCCAAGCATTGCACTTAACATTCTGGGCCTGAGCACACTTACATCCTTACAATGGGACTTTTTGTTTTGAAGAAAACAGTAAGAAAGGCACTTTGGCACAACACAATGGAGTCCATCACTGTAACATGACTTACGTTAAAACATACTTTTTTTAGGTTAGTTTTTACATGACTTTTTAACATATTTTTTTTGACTGCTGGTATGTGAGTTTATGCTTATTGTTTATGTTTTTTTTATGTTAAGCGTTATATAAAATAAAGTGTATTATTTTTGGGGATTGTTTGGAGTCGTTTGGGGCGCAGTGATACATGGCACCTTCACATGCCTTATAGAGTTATCACTGCAGTGCAGTGATTTTCAATTAATTGTGCTGCATATATCAGAAGATTTTTATGGAGGTAGCTGACAGTCGCATAATTGACGTCATGTTTCGAGTTCTGTGATCGGCCACAGTTAGAGATCACACTAGATGCGTGTCGTGCCTGAGTCCAACTGAACCGTGCCCGAGCCCACCTCTTCAAGCGGGCCTGGGCATGGTTCAGTAAACCCAGCCGGGCAGGGTAGGCAACAATCACACTAGTCAAACGAACTCGACTTTGGGGGTCAAACATGCTCGGTATGGTACAGATCGCCCAGTGTGAGGACAACCTAATTCACTTAGACCACAGAACATTACTGAAAGCCTGACTTATGGTCTGAATTGGACAGTCCACATGTGCAAGATAAGAACACAAGAGAGCTTGTTCTGCATGAATAAGTGAACCAAGGTTCTTCTCCAAGTGTCTCCAACCTTATTAGACAATACAGGAATAGATTGGTGCTGTTAAAAGATGTTTTACAGTAAAAGACATTTTATCTAAAATTGTATATTGTACAGTTATCAAGTGCATCAATAATTCAGGAGTTGACTATAAATTGCAGAGAGAAATAGCTGCAGTTTACCCACAGCAGGACTGAAAAGCTAGTTTAAATAAGATATAAACCATTTTCTATGTGTCAAAAGAATACCTGACTCTGGTCAGTCTCTTGACTACATTTCAAAGTTTCATAGAATCATATAATATTTTCATTACAAAATGGAACTAAAATATTTCACTTCAGAGGCTTAGTAAGCTTGTACATAAGTCGCAGAATTAAGTTCTAATGTGACTTTATTATAAAGCACAGACAAAATTTTAGGTTGCAACTAGTGCGAGATTTTCATGATTAAATTATATATACAAGATATTAAAGATGTATATAATATCAACAGATATTAAATGAAAACTTAACTGCCTCTGCCAGAAAGTTAAAATGGTCCATGGTTGGATCTTCCAGAAGGACAATGATCCAAAACATCAAAAACAACACAAAAATGGTTTACTGACCACAAAATCAAGGCCCTGCCATGACCACCCCAGAGTCCACCAGTTAGCTACCAATTAGCATTGTAGTCTGGTTTATTACTGTATGTTACCGCGCTGCCAAACTGTAATGTATATTTAAAAGAAAACACGACTGTTGAATAATATACAGTTTCTTAGTTGTGTTTTTTCAGAGACTGGTATTATTATCATAACAAAAGCAAACAAAATCTGACATTTTGAACGAAATTTATTTGGCGCAGTAATACTGATGTAATAACGTCACAGGTGTGTGTTTATAGAGTAATTTACAATGGCTTCGAACGCCACTCAGACAATCAGAATCGGAACTATCCGTTCTATAAATATGTATTCTGATTGGCTGGAAGGTGCGTTAAAACAGTGTATACCACAGGTAGTTCCGGTCAGTTTAATCACCGTTCTAAATTAATGCGCTGCCTATAAACAACTGCAACTATAGTAACATACAGTTAAACTCACAGCTTAATTATTTGTAGACAGACACCATAATTCACACATGCACAGTCTCTCTCTCTCACTCTCTCTCTCTGTCTCTTGTGCATTTGCTCACTCACTCTCGATTTAGAGCAGGTGGAATTCTAGATCTAACGACCCGTATATAAAATAAATAATGAAAATGAACCATTATTTTGATCTTTTCAGTCAAATTTTGCCCTGTAAACATCAATGACAGATTTAACTTGTCAATGCTGGCAAGTGACCATGGTATAAGCAGGATAATCCATGGCTAGGTGTACATTAAACGATTTTAATGCACTCCGCACAGGCAACCACCCTCCGGTTCTTTTCCTCCATGTTGTGCATTAAAATCGTTTAACGTACCCCTAGCCATGGATTATCCTTTACATTGTCAAAAAAATCCTAAAGAATTCCAATATATTACACATATACAAACCAATATGAAGCAAAAACACAGCCTTCTTAACTTGATAAACACATCATACAGCCTGCAATACTCCCAAACACTGTGACAAAAAAAGGTACAGACACACAAAAAAAATCCTGCCAAAATAAACAGGCTGCACTTCACTGAGGAATGAACTCATAGCAAAGAAAGGTGGAAATATCCCTTCAGAGATATGAAATTGGTTTGAAAGTCAGATGAAGAAGTTCATATAAAATATAATGCCACATTCGTCATTTTCGATCGAACCTTGTTCGACAGACAACATGGCAAAAATGGACCATGCATTTCTCCGCATTTTGTTAGCCAGCTAACAATGATGAGCAATGTATATGATTTCTCCTTAAAGAACAAACTGTATCATCAGTTTTTGATTAAACAGTCTGTATGTTGATTGATCTAAAGCAAATACTAAACAAATAAGTGCTACTGTGTGCTACTAGTTTATTTCTGATGCCATGAGTAGCCATGCTGATTTGACATCACTCTGTAAACTGAGAAGGAACTTGGTGTTGAGAAGACTGACGTATCACTGTTCCATACAAAAGGAAGAGCCCTGGGAGAAAGAAATTATTGATGCAGTGGCATTTCATATCCTGAAAGCCAAGGTCCCCATTTACTTTGTTGAGAAAGAAAGGTTCTGGTTGTGCAAAAATAGTAACAGCACCACTATAGCAAATAGTGCATTCAGGTTCTTCAAATATCCTTCATTTAAATAGTATTCATTTAAAAGAACCAGTGTTTGGACTAGTTGCTGTAGATGGTGATGTTACATTTTCAAAAAATATTTTAATCTTTTTTTTTTTTTTAAAGCTTTGCTTGAAATAAAGTATGTTGTTTTCAATACTAACAACTAAACTAAAAAATACATTGTAATTGAGAATTGTTGATAGATTAGACAATTCTAGTATTATTATTTTCATTATTTTATTTGTTTGTTTGTTTAGTTTTGCAATATCAGCCATCCCAATATTTTGGCTATGTTGACCTGTGTTACATTATTTTACACAGAATCATTTTAATCATTTGTAGTGATAGGGCTTATATGCATTCTTATTGCAGCCTTACGTAATATCAGTATTACATATAATAGGCAATACATTGCATACATCTGTAAAGGATGAGGAAAAACCTCTAAAGAAGTTAATAATATCAGCAACATCATCAATCCCGTACAGGAATGGCCACTACAAGAAGTGGGAGCACTACAGCATGATGTAAGTACAGATTAAAAAACAGACACAAACTGAAGAATTATTCAAAACCCATAGCGCTTAAAGTTATGAGAAAAAGAACTTGCCTGTCGATACTCATTTTAATTTAATTTCTATGCTGATAACTGCAAGTGAACTGAAACTTTTAAATGTTGTTCTTGTATCTAACATTTAGAACAAGTCTGGACATACCCGATCAAAGAAACCAGAATTTTCACATGGGATATAAAGCTTTCATAAGTTAAATCAATTCATAAACAAACTGACAGACTCATAAATATTACCTGCAGAATGGGGATACTTTTGCATAATGTTGCTTTTATTAAAGGTTAACTTGACATTTAGTTGATAAAAGTCAATGTTCTACAATAAATTTAATATAATAAAACTTTAGTGAAGACCCCAATAAAAAATATATATATATATTTAATAATTGTCACAATAAACTCCACCCACTTCCTTAAAATACTTCTGTTGGATTTGCACAATATGCTGTTATGCTGAATATGGCATGAAAACCCTAGAGTCTTCTCAGCCTAATCTATATTCACACATGTGTAGCCTATGTGCGATTATTACATACAACATTTTCAAAACATTTCTCTGTAAAAATAATGAGAAAAAACTAATGTATTCACTTAGATAATGAAAGTCTAAGGGTAATTCTCTTTAATGTAAATTCAAAACTACGGGTCACGGACGGGTTCCTGATGTTGTGTCACCTGCTCTCACAACAAACTCAAATGCACTGAAATCTACAACAGACTATAGACTCCACCACATGGTAAGTCACAAGACCCAATTCCTAGATTATGTTCACACAATTACACCTGAATTCTGCATTTGACTAAAGATCTCTGACCAGGAGAAACCATACCTCAACTCTAAATTCCTACGTATTTACAGTCTCTTTAACGCTGAGTTCCTCCGAGTTCAGCAAGTTACATCAAATTGACATGGCTGCATATACCATCACCAGCAAACAAAGTAGTACTTCTTACCTTTAACTATATTATGCTGTATATAGTATTTGCTTTAGATCAATCAACAGACAGACATGCATACTTATTAAATTTATAACACTGACTTTAGAGATCACTGTTTTGAGGAGGAAAATATCCATCACTCATCACAGATAGCTGGCTAGCTTGTTGCTAAAAGACAAACATGGAGGCATCCATGTTTTTTACACACTTTGTAGCATGAATGCATGTAGGTTAAAAAATCATCATTTGACATCACTCTGAGGTCGTACTTCTCACTTCCAAGGTACGTTATACGCACCATAACATAGAAAATCTGTTTCTAATCATATACTCACTTCAAAAACCTGGACTTTTTCATTACTCAGTCTGAAATCTCGCACCTAGTGCAACTCTAGCAATGAGTCTAAGCCTCTATTTTCTGACTATTATTCTCGCACTAACGGTTCTTGTTTTTGTGCACATTTGATTCTCATTTTGCCCTTGTTTAGTCTGATTGCAGATTACCTCAGTGTTTGCATGCGTTTTGACTACATTTTTGGATTTCCCCTTCAGATTGCTTGCTATTTTGTGTTTATCAATTCACCTGTGTTGGCATCCAACAAAAGTCTCATTATTGAAACCTGAGTGGTGAAACATCATCAGGAGATTGCAAGTTCAAATCCTAATGATGCCACAGCCATCCATGGGCCGAAGTACAAGAGAGCAAAAGTACACTTATCTGTGTGCAGAAGGGGACAGACAGTGCTGTCTTCTCATAGCGTTCAGCTGCAATGTGATGTATCATGAGCAGCAGTTTGAAAAGATGTGATGCTGGTTCATTGTGTTTACCTGTCATGTGATAGAGGAGAGCTGTCTTGTGGGTGAGAATTGGAAAGTGAACAAACTAGTAAGAAAATGGGGGAAAAGTAAAACTACAATCATTACATGCTAGCCAAAATAGGCATAGTATAACCAAAGCTGCTCTTATGTTCTTATCTAGTTTTATCCATCTTTTATCCATTTCAGTAAGAAGTAAATCAGGTGAGTCTGGCTTCCTCTAAAGTTTTGTAGTATCCATGCATGGTCAAACGCACACAAAGATCTACAATGCTGGTAAAGTGTTTCTATTTTGAGTGAGCGATTCATGAAAGCATTCTACAAAAATATCTGATTTGAAGTGTGTGCATGTTATTTTATAACATTTTCTTTTATTTATTCCCCCATGGTAATCATACATACAGGAGGCAATAGATACAGTGCCCTCCACTTATATTGGCATCCTGAAATTGTCTTTATTGTTTAACCTTTTGATCTTTTGTTAAAAAAAAAAAATCACAAACATTCATAGCACTTATGAATATCAAACAATTGCAAACACAACAAGTTTATAAAAACATCTTTTTAAATATAGGTGTGCAACAATTATTGGCACCATTTTAGTCAATACTTTGTGCTACCACTCTTTGCCAAGATAACAGCTCTGTGTCTATAATGCCTGATGAGGTTGTAGAATACATGGCAAGGGAGACCATTCCTCCATACAGAATCTCTCCAGATCCTTCAAATTTTCAGGTCCACGCTGGTGGACTCTTCTCTTCCGTTCACCCCACAGGTTTTCTATGTGTTTCAAGTCAGGGGATTGGGATGGCCATGGCGATACCTTGATTTCGTGGTGAGTAAACCATTTTTGTGTGGATTTTGATGTATGTTCTTTTTTTTTATCTTTGTCCTGCGGTAAGATCCAACCACGGCCCATTTGAGGCTTTCTGGCAGCAGCAGTCTGTCATTGCCTCCCAGGGGAAGTTATATCTTGTACCACGAGAGGGCACCCCCATTCCTTGTGTAGAACTTCTTCCTCTGTTATCACTCTCATTTATTGTGTAACCATGTTTGTGTGTTAGTCATTTTCCCTGATTAATTAGTGCCCTATTTAAGTTGCCTGTTTTTCTTTCTTAGTTGCTGGAGCATTAATTCAAGTCAGGTCATATTTGTGTTTGGGTCTCATATTTGTTATTGCTTTTGTTTATGCACTGTGCTTTGATAATTTAGTGCTTTTTCTTAGGGCTTATTTTCTAGTTTTACTAAGTTTCCTGGTAACTAGTCTTTCTATTCCTCGTTGTTTGTTCCATGAGCCTGTTTCCTGTGTCAGTATAAAGGACGTTCTGCACATGGATGCACCTTTCTAAGTTCGCCCCTGTGACACAGTCAGGTTTTCATTTAATATCAGTTGATATTTGATAGTCCATGATGCCATGTATCCTAACGAAAATGTCTAGGTCATCTGGCAGAAAAACAGCCCCAAAACATTAAAGAGCCACCAACATATTTAACCGTGGACATGAAGTACTTTTCAATATGGCTACCTCTCTGTGTGCACCAAAATCACCTCTGGTGTTTATTGCCAAAAAGCTAAATTTTGTTTTCATCTGACCATAGAACCCGATCCCATTTGAAGTTCCAGTAGTGTCTGGCAAACTGAAGACGCTTGAGTTTGTTTTTGGATGAGATTAGAGGCTTTTTTTTCTTGAGACCATTCCAAACAACTTGTGGTTATGTAGGTGACTTCACATTATAGTTTTGGAGGCTTTCCCCAAGCCCCCAAACCCCAAGATGCAACTAACCTCTGCTTTGTTCTCCAGCTGTGATCCTTGGAGATTTTTTGGCCACTCAAACCATTCTTTTCACAGTGCGTTGAGACAATATGGACCCACAATCTCTTCCAGACTGACTCATAACATTTCCAGTTGACTGGAAGTTCTTAATTATTGCCCTGATGGTGGAAATGGTCATTTTCTATGCTTGTGCTATTTTCTTATAGCCATTTCACAATTTGGGAAGCTCAACAACCTTTTGCTGCACAGCTATATTACTTGGTCTTACCCATATGTATGAATGAAGGGAATTTGGCTTAAGTGGTGCCCCATATTTATACCCGTGAAACAGGAAGTCATGGTTGAACAATTTCCTGTTCCTTGTCACCCAGGTGTACTAAACAAATTTAAAACATCAATGGGAATATACATGAAATATATTTTTCTCATATGAATTCATAGGGGTGCCAGTAATTGTTGCACACCTATATTTAATAAAGTTGTTGTTTTTTTTGCATAAACCTGTGTCGTGTTTCCAATTGATTGATATTTTTGTGAATTCTTTGTACAAAAGATCAAAAGGTTAAACAATGAAGACAATTTTTCACAGCCGAGGGTGCCAATATTAGTGGAGGGCACTGAATCAGTTTTACAAACATCAAACTATTCTTTTGAAAAAAATTTATATCTCATCAAATGTAAAAGAAGGTACAAAATACTGCAATAAAGACAGCCAGCAGCACGCAGTCACTCCCACAAGTATTACTGTGATAAGAGTCCCAATCGTTACCTACCCGTACCACTGACTCACCCTCGGTTCACCTGAATAAAGCAGCTTAAACCTGCTCAAAGGTGATGCAATTTACCATGCAGCCCTACAGCATCAACTTCAAAACATCAAAAAGGAAAAGAAATGGAATCTTCCTCATGCTCATGGCCTTGCACTCTCTGCATTTATGCTTTCACAATTGTTATTACATTGCATACTGCATAAAGCTTGTAAAATAAAAATGAGATTCTCCAGGCAGGTGCAAATAAATGAATCAATACCAACTCGATTTAGCGCTAAATGCTTTCAGGAGACTGCATCATAAATATATATGAAAAGTTCTAACACCATGATGTCAGTGTTTTTACATACCCCAAAGGTGCACCATAGCTTACTTCTGCTCCATAGTTATTTTCTCCTACTGTCAATATCTGTCAAGGCCAAGCTTCAGTGCACAGTAGTGATGGATTTGGTGGAATACCTATGCCTCTCATGCTGCGATAGTGCAAAACCCAGCTCGAATCTAAGAGTAAAATCAAATATAAACATACTGACAGACCCAAAATATCACCAGCAAGAGATTTCACATAGTAGGACAAGGAGAGCAACTTTCTTCAAAAGTATTTTTGATTTGCATACAATTTTATTTTTATAAAAAATAAAAGTAATAAAAGTATAGTTTATAAAAGTAAACATGACCGCCAGTATTTAGCAAATTTTCTATTCAACTGTCTCTATGTAATAATAGATCATAAGCTTGCTTGTGTTTCCTTGTAATTTTATCAGATATATATTATTTTATGAAGGATAAATTATGTAACTAAAATATCAACTATATTATATCGGATATAATATCGGCATGATAAATCATATCACAATACACTTTTCTAAGATACCGGGGTATTGTGACATCTTTTCATAACATTTAAACTGTTTTTAATGACAATTACTAATAACTATGAGTGGAAGCAGTTAATATAATAAGCTAATCTAAGGACTCTGGTCTTTAGACACACGAATTGAGTGTTTCATAAATGCTGAATTGTAGCATTTGAACTGACGTTTAGATTGTTTTATTATTAATTAGTTCATTAATTCATGATCTCAGTGTGTTATAACAGTAATAATGACTTCTGGCATCATAAGTTTGATTTTCTTCTTTTGCAATCAGTTCATATCTACATTATGTAACAGCTGGTTGGATTTATTTGTTTGCTTGTTTGTTTATTCTTTCTGCTTAGCTAATGTACCTCAGTCTCTGTATTTTACCCCTGTTTGCTCTAGTAAAATCCCTAAAAGCTTCTCATCAAAACTGACTTAACATTAACCTAAGCATAATATAAATGATTCATCACACTTAAGAATGACAAGTTCTCAAAATGACATTTGCAGATGTCAAATTAAAGTTCACACCCTAACCAGCATAAAGCAGTTACTGAGAATGAATGAATGACTAATGACTAAATTGTAGGACAATCAAGCCTCATAAAAATACATTAATATCTATAAGAGTTTTTATACATTTTATCAGCTAGAGGATAATGTTGACTCTTAAACACTGTTCAACCCACAATGGCTCTTAATATATTTTATTTATAGAGAATATATACCAAATTTATATTCTTAATTCTGCTTTAAAATATTTAAGAAAGCTGTGGAACCCAGCAGAGGCAGTAGATTCATCACTCATGTTATCTCTAGGTTTTGTTATATTGCACTTCCAAGCAGTCCTCAAAGGCCCACTGTGATCAGTGACCTCTCAGATATAAACTCTCATTCAGCAACCAATAGGAATAATAGGAAATAACCAGAAACTTCTGTTCAGTTAGTATCACTTTCCTGACAATACAAACACATGCCAATATTTCAGCAAAGCACAAAGCATTCAAACATGTGCTGTGGTGCTGCAGAAACAGAAAGAAAGAACAATTTCACAAATCTGCAAACAGCTATCTGTAGATCTATAGCTGGAGCACTGCATTAGCCCCAAGCCTTTGAGAATCAGCTTCTTCTGGAACAGCAATTTCAGCAGGAGATGAGAAAGAGCTTACATCCTGTCAACATCTTGATAAAAACCCAGTCTCCATGAGCATGCACAAAAGTCTCATTTATGTTGGCAAGAGCTCAAAATCAGTTTGGGAAAATCAGTATGAATGCAACAAAATCCGTAAATAGCTAAGTTGGATTCCTCCATTACAACCTTCTGGAAAAGACTACTGAACATTTGTTTCCATCCATCCATCCATCCATAATGTATATACATACATACATACAACCATTCACCTTCTTTTCATCTTTCCTTCTGGCCATCCAATTTTTAATCCATACTGCAGTGTTGCATATGAGATATATTTAGTAATTCAGGTATAAAATTTCATTTCCATCCAACCAACCTCACTGTTGGCCATCCAATTTTTAATCCATACTGCAGTGGTACATCTCTAGATATGTTTTGTTTGTAAACTCATGTTTCCATCCATATATCCTCTCATCCATCTATCCATCCATTCATTAGCCTTCCTTCCCTCCTTCCTTTTGGCAATTTATATTGCAATGGTACATCTAGACACTTAATTCAAAAATGTGTATGAAGAAAAATTGTAACTGAAAAGACTTAACATTGGAACACAGAGAACAAAACTTAAATAAGGGCGCTTATTAGGGGTAACACAGAACAGGTGTGAGTGATCTGGGGCTGATGGATAATGTAATTCAATACAGATTTGGGTACTACCATCCAAACAGATATTTAATATTGTAAGCAAAATTTACTACAGGTTCACTATATCTTAAAAATAAATCAATACATTTATAAATCCTTCCAAAAATAAACAAAGAGTCTGACCTGGGGAAAATTACTGACTGAGAGGTGTCAGGTGTCAAGAAATAAGAGCTCCAAAGATGGCTAAAATGCCCAACTTATGGGGCCTATTTCTGGGACAGTGTAGATTGCACTGGCATGGGGATGTCAATTGAAAGCTAGCGAAGAACTGTTTTTAACCATTATAACGTGGTTGTGTAACCATATAACCTAAAATGTGTGTCAGTCATCGTGATGCAGAGCTCTCTATATATTTTAACATTTCTTTGATGCACATCGTCACAATTTTGCTTTGTGATGTCACAATGTATTCTTACACCCCTAACAGACATTGCTGAAAGTTAATTGTCATTCATCCACCCATCCATCAACTTTTGCTGCTAGTCTTCCTTCTAATCATCCAACTTCTATTCCACACTTCAATGGTGCATCTACAGATATCCTTAGTATGTAAATTAATGTGTAATATGTGTTTTGATCCACCCATCCATTAGCCTTCCTTCCATCCTTCTTTTTGACATCCATTTTTAATTTTTTAAATAATGCTGCAGTGGTAAATATGTTGCTCCTTATTTCTGTTCATATCACATCGAGGTGTGTGTGTGTGTGTGTGTGTATTGGTAGCAGAGTTTAACTTAACAGAGCGTTCCCCTTTATTCCCACTGGTTCCTGTTGGAATTAGGGTTTCTATCTGAAGAGGTCACTGATTACCCTGGGCCTTTGAGGATTGCTTGAAACTTCAAAATGTTATCAAAACCTAAAGATAAGGTGAGCAATGTGTACTTCTTTCACTGTTTCCAGTCCCTCCTCTGCTCTTTGCCCTGAAGGAACAGCTAATGTTAAAGGTCATTATACTCAAAGTCCATCTTACACACTTCTGCACGGCACTGGCTTCATAACTTTAGGTACTTAGTTACAGACTGTGGCATTTGATGATCCTTATATGCCCTGCACATGCAGCTGAATGTTCAGAAAACTCTTGAGTTTGTGTTTGAAAGTGACGCTTCAGAAGAACGCCTGCCGGAGCTTTATGAAGGTGGTCTTGCTTGCCCTTGCTCAAGAGCTAATTTTATCAGATGTTCCGACACGGTCCAGAAGCATTCCATTATTTGCAGGACAAATGTGTCCCCCCTCAGGCAGACAAATGAGAGCAATGCACTCTGAGGAGAACAACAACATTGACCCTCCTGACCTCGATACGATAGATTCTCTTTCACGGCTTTCTGTAAAATAAATAATTTTATTCCGAGGGCATGATCAGAGCCCTTTAGACTATCAATTATCCCCGCTATCGGTGGCAGCTAAAGCTGTGGCTCCACCGAGGGCACCTTCCCACGGCGTGCCTTCTCATTTAGAGATTAATTCATTGGCTAATTTTCTACTTATAATGAAGGCAGGAGTTTTCAACTCCAAAAATGTATCTAACACCAAGCACCTAGCATTATCATGGTATAATGACACACTAATTAAAAACGCTCTAGTATTCTATGCACATAACCAATGAGAAAGATAACCATGTGGCTATAAAATGTAATTTTATACTCTACAAAATACTGACCAGTTAATCTTGAAGGGCTGCATGGTAAATTGTGTCGCCTTTGAGCAGGTTTAAGCTGCTTTATTCAGGTGAACTGAGGATGAAAGGGTGAGGCTGACCACTGAGATGTCTTCAGTCAGCATGAGATTTAACATTGCTGTTACAGAGCTAGATTCCTGAATGATGCTTCTGAAAGCTGACTGTTGCTGTAAAGGTCAATAATCTTTCTTTAAATGGTTGCATAAACCTTGAAAGTAGTCTATACTACTTGAAGATATATATACAGGTGATTTATAGCTAGATGGTTCATCATTCCATGGAATAAACCATGGTGAGAAATAGTCAGGACATAGAACTACACCCCACTTGGCAAGACAGTTAAAAAAAACTCACTAAAATTCCAATTCAGATAATAGAATAATTATCTATATTTGTGTTATAATTTGCACTAGGAAATAAAATATTAATCAGTTTTTAAAATGTAATTTGTGGATGTTCACTTTGCTACTAGTGGGTCAAAGAGACCCACTCTGCCTACAATGTAGGTATTAAGAACATTTCATCATAAACAGGGGTGAACAAATCATAAAATTATTACCTAACCCACCGGGAAAGTGAACGCGCCAATATGCTTGTGTCGCATGTTGTGCTCACCCAGAGGCCCAATTAACTGAGCTAAAAAGATGAGCCAATTACACTCATATACACAATATGGAAAAGAAGTGAGTACTTGGATCCATAGGAGGGTGACTTTATGTAGCCATAGTCATTATCCTCTCCTCATAATGTCTCTGGTGATTAAGCATATCATTTCTGTGCCCTCTACAAAAAAGTCAGAAAACCTTTGGCTATCATTTCAGCTACTAGCTGGTGTTCTCCAAAAAAAATTGAGACCGGATAGTGTTTTCATTTTTGCTTGAGGAAGTGTCTGGTATGTGTATTAAATGACAGTTTTTGTGCTGCATTTTTGTGACACCTACAGTAGGGGAAGTAAGTATTGGACGAGGCACCATTTTGTTCTGTAAATATATTTCCAATGAGGCTATTCACATGAAATTTTCACCAGACTTTGGTATTAACTCAAGAAATCTGTAAATATAAAGAATTCACAACATTAAAGTCCATAATAAAGTTATGTGTAATAAAGTGGAAAAAAGTATTGAACATGCTAAGAAAAAGCAGTTCTCCAAGGCAAGGTAAGGCAAGGAACCAGCTGAAATCCGTAAGTAATTATACCCTCTATCTGTGCAAATTAATATCAGCTGGGTTAGTAAATTGATGGTCTATAAAAAGGCTTTTCGTTACCAAGGTGTCACACAAGAAACATCTCATGATGGGTAAAAGCAAAGAGCTCTCCTAAGACCTTTGCAACCTTATTGTTGCAAAGCATATTGATGGAATCGGATAGAGACGTATTTCAAAACTTCTGAATCCTCCAGTAAGCACCATTGGGGCTATTATCCGCAAGTGGAAGCAACATCATTCTGTAATCAACCGGCCTCGCACAGAGGCTCCTCACAAGATTTCTGACCAAGGAGTCAGAAGAATAGCCAGAAGAGTAGCCCAAGAGCCAAGGACCACTCAGAAAGAGCTCCAGAAACACTTGGAGGCAGCAGGTACCATCGTCACAGAGAAAACAATAGGCAATGCATTCCATTGCTCACGCTCACCCTGCAAGACTGCATTACTAAAGAAAAGGCATGTCGAAGCTCGTTTAAAGTTGGCTACAAGTCATTTGGACAAGCCTATGAAACTCTGGGAGAGTGCAGTCTGGTCAGACGAGAGGAAAATTTAACTTTTAGGGTGTCATACTACACACCATGTTTGGAAATGTAATGGCACTGCACATCACCCTTAAATCATTATACCAACAGTGAAGTTTGGCGGTGGAAGCATCAAGGTGTGGGGCTGTTTTTCATCGCATGGTACCGGCAGACTTCATATAATTGAAGGAGCGAGTAATGGACCCTTTACTGGGAGATTCTTGAGAAGAATCTGCTGCCATCCATCAGGAAGATGAAGATGAGACGTGGGTGGACCTTCCAGCAGGACAACAAGCCAAAGCATACAGCAAAGGAGACTCTCAGTTGGTTTCCGAGAAAAAAAAAATCAAGGCGTTAGAATGGTCAAGTCAATCACATGACTTGAATCCAACTGAACAAGATTTAAGGACAATATGTTTAGAAGAATGGGCCAAAATCACACCTGAATCACACCTGAATGCAGCCAATTAATTTCTTCATCCAGGAAGTGTCTTGCAGCTCTCATTACAAACAAAGGCTTCTCCACTAAGTATTAAATAAATTTCAGTTAGCGTGTTCCATACTTTTTTCTGTGCCATTCCACTTTATTACACATAATTTTTTTATGGATTTAATGTTGTGAATTCTTTATATTTTCGGATTTCTTGAGTTTATACTGATGTCTAGTGAAAATTTCATTGGAAATATACGTCCAATACTTATTTCCCCTACTGTATGTTCAATAAAAAGTGCAAAATTTGATATATATAATAAACAACAACAACAACAACAATTGATTCACAATTATAGATCCCCACCAACATCCAGCCCATGTCCTCAGTCCATGTGTGTAATGCAGCAAGTCGCAAGATTTGAAAGAGCTCCAAGCTCTAGTTTTTGGTTCCGTACCCAACAGTGTATACTCTTTTCTCTGCTTGTTTTCAATTATAATTTTTTTTTTAAAACATGTAATATTTATGGGAATAGAAACTAAAAAACAACTTAATTTAGTTGAGGGATGGCAATTGTGGGAGCAGTTTTATTTAAAAAAAAAAAAAAAGGTCATGTTAGAAGGGCAGAAATCATCTTTTTTTTATATCATTATGAACATCAGACATTTTTACTCCTTTAATTTCAGCTTTTTATTCTCAAATTTAAAAAATGAACAAAATGTAATCTCTTCAATATACTACACATGATTTTCAGAAAAATCATGTTCAGTGCAGATATTCAAGTTTCAGTAATTTTGTTTAGTATTGTTATATACATATTTGGTGTGACAACCCTTTGCTTTTTAAAAATGCATAATTAGTCTCTGGTAGAAATCGACCGAAGGGTTGGTTTTGCAGATAAATTTGCACCGTTAACCGATTTTATCTAGTTTTGACCAGTTGCATCTGTTGCAGGAGCGGCTGGGATGGGTCCGCTTTGGTTATATTGTAGGGAACAGCCTGCCTCTAGAGGCAAAATAAAAACTATCACTGACAAATTTTGTTGTGTTATTTGAAGTGTTTTTTAAATTCATTCTGAATGTCTCTATTTTTATTTGTTATTTATAATGTTACTTTTTGGTTCAGTTTGGATGTATATATTTTATTTACTTTACTATTTATTAATAGTTAATATATATTAATATTTCAGTACTGTTTATTTTTGTAATAAAGTGTTATGTTTTCATTAAGTATCAATTTTAAAAACTATCAGTTGATTAATCTGAGGACATGTTATGAATATGTTCACAAATCAGGCTAAAATAAATTCTGTCCTGTGGACACCAGATGAACAAAGAAGGCTGTCAACCATAAACTGCATGAATCTACAATCTGGGCTGGAAAGAAATCGGCCCCAACCTCTAGTTTTTTACTTCATCTGAGTGTCTTCAGTCACGTGGAATGCAAAAAAAACACACCACATTACTGGCATGTTAAAATTCCTACAATTTTGTGTGACAATGTAAGATTAGGTTGAAACACGGAAAAATGAAAAAGTAGAGACTAGCCTGAACCCCAAAAATGGGAGTGAAATCTCCCATTCCATGATGCCCAGTGGTGTGAGTTCTTTCGAAACACTGCAGTCTGGATCAGGTCAGGATCTAAGCCAGTACTCTGAATAAGACCTTCAGGCTAATCAATAATGTTCTACAGTGGTCTCAGGAACTCCCAAGTGGTGCAATAGAAAAAAAAAGTTTGTTTTATTGTGAGAAGATCACAGGTTCAAAGCGGGATGATGCCCTAGCCATTCATGGCATAATTGCCCTTGTTCTTTGGATGATGACATGACTCTCACCCTTGTTGATTATATTGACAGAAGCCAGTCATAGGCATCTGTAAGATCGCAACAGATGTCTCCTCAAAGTGTGTTTGGAGGCATGTGGAGCCCTCACTCTTCCCACTTGTGTGATATGAGAGAACAGTGGGTGGTAATTGGCAATGACTAAACTGGGGGGAAAAAAACCCTCCCAGTTCTCCTCCTTTTATCAACATCATGATCAGTGTTATCGGTTTTCTATTTAGCATATCACTTTCAATATGCTATTTGATCAAAACAATCCACCACTTCTTATGTATTTTGGTCAAAGCATCCTGCAATTAATTACTTTTCCCAAATAAAATGCATAATGCATGAACACACAATTCCAAGCCACTAAACTCAGGAATGAAAGATAACGCTTTAATGAATGGACAATCGCTCAGTCAAAGTGGAACTGATTTATGTATCACACTATTTTGTAGCACAGTTACTTGAATAAGTGTTAAAACTCTTAACAAAGGAATCATTAATCCTTAGCAATCTGACTAACTTTCACAAAAAAATATTATATAACTCTAAACTGCGTAATATTAAAACCGTGACAGTGCATAATATTAAACCCACACCAACACAGAAAGACAATGTAACACATTAATATATACAAATGCTCACATAAAGACACATGTAGATGTCAAGTGAGTCATAATATGAGTCAGATGATTTCGTTAACCCCTTTGAGCACTTTGTCAAATAACTGAGATTAACATGTAACTAAACTCATTGCTCCAAACAAAACATATTCATCAAATAATAATTTAGTTTTTAACCTCAAAGGCGCAGCCAGTCACATCAAGTGCAGCAAAACGTTAATGCTTATTGATTAACAATGCATGCATTGCTTGTGCATGCTTGCCATCACAATTTTTTCTTGCTCAGAAATCAAGAATTGTTGACTCATGGCTGAATTAATGTGAACTGCCAACTGCAGACTAGAACTTTGTTTCAAATTCATATTCTGATTAAGTGGATCATCTGTCTCAATTAAAAGTTGAAGCACTGACAGACATTCATAATCTGAAACTCGGCCTCCATTCTAGAGCTCAAAGCCCTAATGGCGAACCAATAAAATCATAATTTTTCAGCTGTGAAATTCTGTTTGAGAGAGAGTGTGTGTGAAGCTGTCACCACAGCTGAGAGCTTCACAATGCCACAGTGATGTCCTTTATGGCCTCATAGTCAAATCCTAAAAACATGACAGCTTTTCACATGCGGTGAGAGAAAAATGACACAATGATAATGTTGTGTTTTCAGCACGGAGTGACGGGTAAGAAAAAAGAAAAAAAAAACAGAAAATGTGCTCTCTTCAAAATGCCTTGCTCTTTCAGGCAGAACTCATGGCTTTTGGCTTGGCTAAAGTCTGCCACCCTTCATTTGCTTTGGCAGGACTGAAATGGCTTTTCTTCAGGGAATAGATAAATCACAGCAGCACATCTGCAGACGTGTACACAGAAGAGTGGACAGCACTGCCTATTAGAATCAAAGAAAATACTAATAATACTAGGTCATATTATTTTTTTTTTAAAATCACAGTGTGTTATTCATACAGCACAACTTTCAGTACATCATGGTGTCTGCTTATAACTTTTAGGGATTTCCTTTCTAGGAAGTCCGAAATCAGCTACAAAAAAAAACAAAAAACACAAAGTTAGTGCTCAGTGGGCCTCCTTTATCAATACGCTGTGTATAAATGACTAAACGGTGACTAAACAGTAAAAGAGCGGAATAAGGCTGGAGTGTACTAAATCTTTCAACAATACAGCTCATTGACACATACAGTACTAACACGCCCTCCATAGTATAGGGTGCCATTTCTTTGATACTAACTCAATTGGAAATCTTATTCGTCTTAATTGTGTATTGCTTAATAGAGAAAGGACTGAGTTTCACAAAAGTTTCATCAACTTGTGTGTGTAATCGATATAAATATGCAATTTAAAGTTGACAGCAAAATCTATATATATAAAATTGCATCAAGTGCCTATGCTGATTAAACAATTTGAACCATATAAGAACCATACATAACCATATCTTTTTTATGTAAATTTACACAATCTCAAAACTCAAAATTACATCTTATCAAATATATTATTATCCTAACTTGCAGTGTAGCCTATTTTCAACTACTTTCAACCATGTTGCCCCCATTTTAAACCCTGCATTCATCCAAAATTCTGTTGTTTATCCAAACAAAGTAGAAATCCCATTTTCACACTTTTTTCTTTTAAAGTGGCTTTATTTTAAAATCTTGTAATTCCCATGTCATGGTATACTTTCATACGAATACCATGATACCTATGTCTGCAACTTTCAAAGTTCCCATGATCCTCAGCCCATGATCACTAGTCAAGCACCTATCTCCATTCTAATGGAACTCGTCTTTTTTGCAATCACTTCACTCTCATAAATAACCCAGTCTCTCACTGTGTCTCTGAAAAAGACTCACAACAGCATTGCACCTGTAATGATTGCAAGCTTTTGATCTCTGACTTGTTCTGACCACAGCCTACTTATCATTTACCCATTTAGCATTATCTAGTTTATGCCCACTTGCTAATAACCTGATTATTAGCCTGTCTCTCATTCTGAGTATTGCCTATCCTTTTTGTTTCTCTGCCTGATTGGTTTTAAATAAACCCATAAACTTGCACCTGCATCAAAACACTTATACTTGCACAGTTCTAAATCTGATTGTCACAGACATGCCAACCTCCGTTTTTTGGTGTATTTTTGAGCGATAACTTGTACTAGTGTACTATTCATGTTAAAGTTTGAAGCTACTATGGAGTTGGTGGATCTGCTGCTGATGAAGCTAGGTGTAGCTACCTTCCTGTAAAACATGTCAAGCCAACTGTCACAGCTGCTGCTCATGCAGTATCACCTAAACTCACTAGGAGGAGAGCTCTAACTGCCCAATTCTGTATGCATATCGAACAAATGCCTGTACTTTGGAAACATTAATGCATACCATTAACATTGTTTACGTAACAGGGAAGAGAATAATGCAATAAATAATCCAATATCTGGCATCATTGGCATTCAAATGCATCAGAGAGAGGTTTAACAATATGAAAAATCACATTTGACTCCTTAACCCATACTGTAGCCTTTTGATATGTCACAATTCGACATCTCAGTAATATCCAGTTGAATTTGCTTATTTTATATTGTAAATTAATTATATTGTTATATTGTCTTCTATTATTCATGTGCTCAAATTATTAATCAACTTTCTCTTTACACTTGACCCAGGCCAGCTCAATATTTTATAGGCATACAGATCAATGGCTTTAAAAGACAGTATGTCATATTTAATAATGCACAATAATTATATTATAAATATAAATAATATTAAAGAAAAATGACAAACCCTTCATATGAGAGATTGCAGGTGTGGGGGCAGGTATTAGTTTAACTTGATTATGAAGGCTATATAATAGGGACATAATTCATTTTTGTTACATCTTTCAAGTTCAAATATGTTTAACAATTTAATTTCACATCTTTGTGATGTGAAATGTGATTTTCATAAAACCACTTTTAATGTTTAGTTCATGTTCAAGTTCCAGTTTCAAACCTCATAAATTTTTTAGGTTTAAAATTGATAATGTTTAAACTGTTTCTTGATTCTGAAGTATTTCAAAATGTTTCCATAATTGACAGAAGGGATCTATTGTTGTAATGTACTTTTAAAGTATGAATACATGGACACTTCATCAATTTAGTGTTAAATGACTGCTTTAACAGGAATGGAAACATTTCTTAATCATCATTATCTAACAATTTCATATTTAGTAAGAAATGCATTAAAAGTCCGTAGTTACCGATTGGCTAAATAAGATTTTTATGCAGATATGACCTATACACCTTTGAGTCATGAACACAAAATTAAGGCTGCCCCACCACAGGCATGTATTAAGTGTTAAGAGGGTGAATTCATACTGTAGGTTGCTGAATAAGTAATACAGTGAAAAACTGGCCCATAAAGAAGGGTTGAAATTTAGTTTATATTCCCTTCTTTTTGTGAGCAAACTAACGGAACTGCACTTCCTCCCACTGCAGTAGCAATATCTGGCTCATGTTACCATGTTCTATATGTTGCACTACCATTTTATTACCTGACCAGTATGATTTAGTGTTACACAAATTACACTTCTACTTTACATTTAATGCTGTATTATTTCAATCACACTGGTGGTGTACAGTCAAAGAGGCCTGTGAGATATAGCGATATTATCTAACCATGATATTACATGTCCATCATATCCTATGACTCGTACTCAGATTACATTAGATTAGATCACAAAATCAACCTTTATGCATGTTGTATAAGAGCTCCATAATTTGAGAATATGATGTATCACTCATAAATATGCAAAAGAGCAGAATTTTTTCCCCAGTCAAATGTGAGAGGAGCCAATCGACATCCATCCATCCAATTTCTATACCACTTATCCTACTAGGCCGCAGGGAACCAGAAGCTTATCTCAGGGAGCATGGGGCACAGGGCGGGGTACACCCCTGTCGGGTTGCCAATCTATCGCGAAGGCACACTCATGCACATTCACACACCCATTCATACACTATGGACATTCTGGACATGTCAATCAGCCTACCATGCATGTCTTTGGACCGGGGGAGGAAACCAGAGTACTCGGAGGAAACCCCCGTAGCACAGGGAGAACATGCAAACTCTGCACACACAGAGTCACCCCAACCCTGTATGAGGTGAACGTGCTAACCACTAAGCCATCACGCACCCGCCAATTGACATATAAACCTGTAATGATTTGCAGAGGTGTTTTGAACTCTCTGATGAAGCCCTGTCCTCCCGTCTGCACTCACAGGGTGTCCTCGTTTTCTGTCATCGTAAATGGAGAAAGATTTGATTTCATATTAATGAACTCAAAACAATCAAATTATGTTTGACTTATGTTTGACTAAGCTAATGGCAATGATGATTAGAAAATGAATATTGATGATGTTTTCTTCTGTCCTGTGCCAGTCAGCGCACAGACACATTTAAACACTTTGAGAATCAACCATCAACAATGAAAATGTTGGCCAGGCATATATTAGACAGCTGATTTGTAAAAGCATAATACTGAAAATATACTGTTATGCTGTTGTTGTTTTTTTTTTTTTTTACTATTTACTGCACATTAATTCAGAATCTCCTTAAAATCCACTATCTAGCTCAGTTTTTGCATTTGCTGCTGCATGAGCAGTTCCTGACTGCACAGCTGATAATATTATTCTGTCCTCCCCTACTTGCCATAAACCTGAAATGGTGGAAATGCTCATGTTCCTGTCTGGATGATGACATTGTGGCGATTTAAAAATGGAAAATTGCAAGCAGGGAAAAACCAATAGCACACAAGTCTACAGTCAATTCTAAAGTTATTGTCAATGAACAAAAAATTACTGCATAAAATAAACCTTACAGAAAAATTCTAATTCTCTACTGAAACTAGATAAATCAGAGTAAGCACTCACAATTTATCTAACAAACTGTACTGCTAACTTTTTTTTGCAAACAAATAGGGACTGCATACAAAGAAATATACACAAAAATATATACAGTGGCAAGAAAAAGTATGTGAACCTTTTGGAATTTCATGGTTTTCTGCATAAATTTGTCATAAAATGTGATCTGAACTTCATCTAAGTTAAGGGTAATGACAAATATAATGTGCCTAAAATAATAACACAACAAAATTCAGATATTTCATGTCTTTATTGAGAACAACCAAAAAAAACCTCATAGTGCTTGTGGAAAAAGTATGTGAACCCTTGAGTTAATTACCTGAAAAAAGCTAATTGGAGTCAGGTTTTAGCACACCTGGAGTCTCGTTAAGAAAATGAGTTTGGAGGTGTGAACTACAGCTGCTTTGACTGATGAAAAACCCCTCAAACTTTTGGTGTTTGCTCTGCACAAGAAGCACATGCTTATGTGAGCCATGCCTCGCCAAAAAGAGTTTTCAGAAGATCTACAATCAAGAATTGTTGATTTACATAAAGCTGGCAAGGGTTAGAAAGTGACTTCAAAGACTTTAGAAACAGTTAGGCAAACATTTTACAAATGGAGACACTTTGGGACTGTTGCTATTCTACCAAGAAGTGCGCGCCCAGTCAAAATGACACCAAGAGCACAACGAAGACTCATCAATGAGGTAAAGAAACAACCCCGAATGACAGACAAAGATTGAAGGCATCATTGGAACTGGCTAACATCTCTGTTCATGAGTTTACAATACGTAAAACATTGAACAAGCAGGGTATCTATGGCAGGACACCACGAAGGAAGCCACTGCTTACTAAAAAGAACATTGCTGCATGCCTGAAGTTTGCAAAAGAGCACATTGACACTCCACAGAAGTATTGGCAACATGTTTTGTGCACTGATGAAACGAAGATTGAACTATTTGGAAAAACCACACAGCACTACATCTGGCGTAGAAAGGGCACGGCATATCATCATGAAAACCTCATCCCAACCATGAAGTATGGTGGAGGAAACATCAGGGCCTGGCCAGCTTGCAATCATTGAGCTGAAGATGAATTCCCAAATATATCAGACAATTCTTCAGGATAATGTGAGAATGTCTGTACGTCAGTTGAAACTGTGCAGAAGTTGGGTAATGCAACAAGACAACGACCCAAAACACCGGAGCAAGTCCACAACAGAATGACTTCAGAAACAAAAAATTAGCCTTTTGGAGGGGCCAAGTCAGAGCCCAGATCTCAACCCAATAGAGATGCTATGGAATGACTTGAAGAGAGCCATATACATGAGACGTCCAAAGTATATGACAGAGCTAAAACAGTTCTGCCAGGAAGAATGGGCTAAAATTCCTCCTGAACGATGTGCAGGTCTGATCCACAGATACAAGAAGCGCCTGGTTGAGGTTATTGCTGCCAAGCATTTATTAATTCTAAGGGTTCACTTACTTTTTACACTGCCATTTTGAATGTTGAATGAGTGTGTTCAATAAAGACATGATGGATCAGAATTTATTTTGTGTTTTTATTTTAGGCACATCATATTTGTCAATACCCTTGACTTAGATGAAGATCAGATCACATTTTATGACAAATTTATGTAGAAAACCATGAAATTCCAGAAGGTTCACATACTTTTTCTTGCCACTGTACCAAAAAAAAAATCCATACCCACTGTGAAATATGATGGCAGACAACACTTTGGAGTTATTTTGCAGTAGGTGGTCCAGTGGCTATATTGAGCAGATTAGTGAACCGGTACCAGAATATTTTAGCCCCAAACCAGGTTTCCTCTACAAACAGGTTAAAACTTAGTCAAAGATGGAATATGCAAATTAATACTGAAATTGTTGCATGAACACAAATCAGCATTTTGTAATGGCCAGCTCAGTCTTCAGATATAAACTCTATTGAAAACCTGTGATCTGAATCGAGCAGAAAAGCCAACATGTGCAAAGCTAATGTTCTGCATTCCAAGCTCACTCTACAAGCATCTTTGGTAGAGTATCAGTGCTGTTAATGCCTATAGGAGAGGTGTCATCAAACATATATCAAAGTGTAGGATAGAACATAAATATGAAATAATAAAAAAAAAAGTTAAATTATTTGAAGTTACAGATGTTATAAGTTCTGTAGCATTAAATTCTCATGTGAAATCAGAAACATTACATGGCTCACTGGACTAAATTTAGTTCTGTTTTGCTTGCTCTTAGCTCCAAAGCTTTTCTAAAGCTGTCCAAAAGCTCCTTTCTTGTCAAATTTGCGACACAATAACACACAGAGCAAACAGACAAACCATGGTAATAACTTCCATCCACCAGCTAAGAGGCCTCTCAACCCCTTTTATTTCAAATGTTGAAATTAGGGGATTCAAGGACTTCTTGGGTTTTCAAATTATTTGATTTCTCTGACCTTTTCCTCTGGCACTACTAAAACACTCACTCCAAAGCTGAGTTATGGTTTGAAATTAATGAAGGTTGATGGACTCTGGCATTAGCTGTTACAAATGAACACTTTTATATTAAATGAGAATTTGTAGAGATGAGTCATTTCCTACCATCATTCATTTGACATTATGCAGGGCAGTAGTACTTCATCTAGTAGTTAGTGACTGATATGTGGAGAATTTAAATCCACCTCTGACCTTATCCCTCAACTTAACCCTCATATGCTTGGTTATATTCTTGGAAAGTATTTATTTGGGATAATTTCTCTGGATAAAATCATATTCCCAAAGAAAAAATATAAATGATCTGTGACAGTCTTGAGCGCCAGTGTTCTGGCATGGAATGACCTGTACTTTGTTATTGGAATATGTCTAATAACATGGGTTGCACAAATTGACAGGTAGTTTTTAAAAAATTCAAAAACAAAGCATATGGACCATGGCATCCGGCATAGAGACAGGTGGCTCTGCGGTTTTGGATAAACATAAAAAAAATACATCTGCTATAATCAGGTAGCACTTTACGGAAAAGGAAGCTCACTGTCATATGGGCCCTGTCACAGACAGAATTAAGGTCCACTCGAGAGGTGCAAAGAGCAGCACTCTGGGCTGACAGATGGTATGACACATCTAATTCACACGAGGGAGGACTTAGAGTGGAAAACGGAGAAAGAAATGAGATTCCAAGAGTCTCTTAAGTGCCTGTGCACATACTAAACCTAATGCAGTGCGCCAATTTAAGATTTAAGAAGTCAAATGTCAAGAATTGCAATTGTGCTGATTTCATTACAGCATCTAAGACTGAGTGGCACTGAAGTGACTGTTATTGCAAGGTGGCCTGGTTTGGTGATGCAGATACATTGTGACTGGCGGAATTTCAACTCCTTTTTAAGGTTTCTTTCTTGCTTTCTTTTTTTTTAATCTCTGATGACTGTTCATTACTGTACTGGGACATTGAAGACAATATAAAGCACAACCAGGCTGTCTCTTCCACTACTGATTTTAACAAAGTGTTCTGTATGATGTATACTGATATTAAAGCCATTATAAGCACATTAAAGTCTTACCTTATTCATAACAAACCAGTGATATGATTTGTTTGCACTATCAACTGCAATAGCAGTAACATCCTTTCCACTGGCCAGAAAAAAATGCTTATACATTGTTGATTTCAATAAAAATGGTAAGTATACTATACATTGGAGAAGTTGTCAGGAAGTCATTCATATCACTGAAGCGACTAATATGAAAATTGCTGACCAACATAATAGCTGATTTCGAAAAAAGCAGGTCGATGCCAATAGCTTCATGGTTCAAAGTCCATATTATTTTGCTACACTTAAGAAGGTTACTAAGTTTAAACATGTACTATTTTGATGTTTCTTAGAGGTTGTCCAACCAAAAGGGCATTTCTAAAGTATGGGAATAAAATGCATTCCTGATTTATAAAATGCACAATTAGTAAATATGACAGGTCAGCAAAAAGTGTCAGCTAGTCATCAGTTTATTTTCCAATTAATTCATACATTAAGCCTAAAAAAGAATGAAATTTTAAACTGAAAACATTCATTCATCCATTCATCTTCAGTAGCTGCTTTATCCTGGTCAGATGGTTCTTGGTCCTATCCCAGGAAACACTAGATGGGACTACACCCAGGATGGGAAGCCATCACAGTGCACCATGCACACACACATTCATATTCATACACAACAATTTAGTGTATATAATCCACCTCCTGGCATGTCTTTGGGAGGTGGGAGGAAACCAGAGAACCCAGACAAATATCACATGAACACAGATAGACATACCGTACAAAACTTCACAGACAATAATCCATGCTCAGGATCGTACTGGAGACCCTGCAGCTGCAAGGAGGCATTGCTACCCACTGTGTCACCATGCTGAAAACAGCATAATGAAAATTTAAATGGAGTCCTTATTTAGTTAAGCACCAGTCACACTGGATGGCAATAGAATCTACTCTTCTCTTTGAGTCCAGTTCATTTATATGAACTTTATCTACCAATCTTGGAAGCATGGGACAACAGAAAATGAGCACGAGCCTCAGGTCACGTCTTTGGAGAAGTCAAACATGGAGAAACTGCTTAATATTACCATTTTACTACAGCAAGAAGCCTTTTTCTGCTCCTGAGTCAACATAATTAGGACTGGCCTGAATAATTTGGATACTCGAGTATTTGTTCCTTATGTTGGTGTTCAGTTCTCTATTTATTATTTAGAAGATTCATCTTTCTCTTCTCACTCCTTATACAGTATAAGTGCACTATATGTATAGGCAATGAAATAATGGTTTCTCCATCCTATTATGTAGGGCACTGTATATTTAAATTACAAGTCATGTGACCTAAATCATGTTCTATTTTTTAACAACTACTGATCATAAACTATGTCAGGTATGTGTCTGTCAATATGTATTCCTGAATTACAATCAATCTAATACAAAAATATGTGACAAATATTCTTACACCAAATATTTGAACAGATTAATGCTTTAAAAAACTTCTTTCATTGTTGGAAAGGTTATGACTCGTGCATTGTAGGCTATTTTATCCCTTTACTACATGGTGTTGTAACGATCTTGCCGGCAGATGGCGCTGCGGCGTCGACGTGCACGGACAGCTGGAGAGCACGTGCCTGCATGAGATTACCTAATGAGGACTGGTTCCTATGGACACGTGCCTTTGTTTTGGTTTTGTTCCCTTCCTGTTCAGGTATTGGTTGATGTTCGAGGGTGTGTCATTATTGGTCCCAGCTCTCTGTGTTCAAGCCTGATTATGTTTGTTATTTAAAGCCCTCGTGTTGCTGTGCACTTCGCATAGCATTAACTGAATAACTGAATGTATAGGTGAATACGTTTAAGTATGTTAAGCGGTTGTGTTTTCATGTCCTGTTCTTGTTTCATGTCTCAAATCTAGTTTCATGCTTACACCTCATTTATCTCTTCCAGTCTAGACCACGTTTCATGTTTATTGACTTCCGTTTGAAAATAAAGACTTTGATCTGCGCTTGCTTCCGCTCATAGTCTCATTCCGTAACAGGTGTTGCAATTTTTTGATAGACAATAATACAAATAATTTTTTGGATTAAATGATACTTTCCACCATTACACATTTTTATGTAAATGTAATAATTAGTAGTAGAGGGTTAAAGTTTCCGAAAACTAAACACACCATCATGACCAAGATGTTATTTCTGTTTGTGCAATAATAAACAAAACTATTGTTCTGCTTTGCAATAATAAAAAAAATAGTTGAAAAAGTAACTACTGGTGTTATTGAATATGCACAGGTGACTGTAACTAATTTGCTTCATCACCAGTATACACTGTTAATAAATCAATGCCGTCTACTGGATATATTTTGAACTGCAGTAATGAATATAATTATGGTTTATTGTGCATTATAAATATTGCTTTTATGCATGTTTCAAGAACAAATATTCAGGTACCATTTCAGAACCACAGACAATTACTTCAAGCCTGTTAAATTCTGTTCAGGGCAGTGCAAAAGATAATGTCTTATCATTCACAAACTACAAAAAAGTTATCTGGACCACCCAGAATTGCTTGATTTTCTTTCCCCTGTTTTAAATTGATTACTGTATGACTATAAACTAAGGCTGTCAAATGTATCAGTAATCGAAATGTATTAATTGCATTTTGATTTTAATTACTTAAACTATTTGAATGCATTAAAATATTAATTTCATACTCCCACAGACAGACATAATTATGAACATTGCCTTCTCAACAGTTTTGAATAACAGCATTTCTTTTAGCAAATTATAGAATAAAGCTATTATGCACTGCTGTCATCAAGGTTGAGCTGCTGTATTTTGTTCAACAGCACAACACTTACTTTGCCTTTTGAGCAAGCAAGTAGGCTGTGTTCTGTAGTATAATCGAATAGGCAGCAAACATGATTTGTCAACATTGTGTTCTTGTGTTCACTTTTCTCATTTGGTTTGAAGCACAATGTTTTATATAAAGCACATTTATTATTATTATTATTATTAGTAGTAGTAGTAGTAGTAGTAGTAGTATTGCATAGACTAGCTGACTGTGTTGACTAGTTGGGACAAAAGAGTGTTATTATCATTGTGTCCGGCATAACAAAATTCTATTGGTGGCATCCCAAGCCAATGTGATTAAAAAGGTACACATTTTCAAGGTTAGAAAATTACAAAAATTACAAATAACAATTACACGTATGTCTGAATATTGCTAAATATGGCTAAATATACTTTGTTAGACAGAATATATCTCAACTTGTATGTAACATGCCATCACACCCTTATGTGCTTGTTGAACATCCCCTTCCAGATTTGGCTCTCCTATGCTGTTATAATAACCTCCACTCTTTTGGGAATGCTTTCCACTAGCTTTTGGAGTATGGCTGAGGGAATTTGTCCATTCAGCCGCAAGCGCATTAGTGAAGTCATACACTGCTGTTGGATGAGGAGGCCTTGGCCTCAGTCAGAGATCCAGTTTAAACCAAAGGTGTTCAGTGGGGTTGTGGTCAGGGTTTCTTTGCAGGACACTTTAGTTCTTCTCCAACATTGGCAAACCATGTCTTAATGGATCTCGATTTGTGCACAAGGGCATCGTAATGCTGGAACAGATTTGAGCCGCTAGAAGAAATTCTAGACAACTCTGTGGCAACAGTTTAGGGAACACCCACATATGGGTTTCATTTTTGGCCATATAGTGTATGTAAACATGATAATTCTACATTCGACTGCACAAGTTTATGGTTTCTTTTTCTATGGTTGCTTTAATTGCTTGTTAACACTTTGATATCACTTTGCATGAAGTGGAGAGGTGTGCACCCACTTCAGAAGGAATTCCTGAAATTATTTTGTTGCCCTTTAAAGCTAAATATAATCTAAATTAACTCCTTCCACTGTGGCATAGTGAATTCCCTTGTGACCAGTTCTGTGAGAAAGAGCGAATCAATAGAGGAAAATGCAGTATGAATAAAAAGAGAACCATGCACAAATTCCACAGAGACAAAAATTCTGGTCAGACTGCATATGACTTTTACAACAACAACAACAAAAAAAACCTGAAATAATTTGAAAATAAAAAATGTTTGCAGTTGAGTAATCAATATCAATAACTTCAATGAGTGTAGCAAGTACACTAAACAGTACTAAATTATAAGTATACTAAACAGTACTAAACTAAAAGTATACTAAACTATACCTTTGTTGTAACCCCATACTAAAATGTAGGTAATGTGTTGGTTTTTTGTTTTGTTTTGTTTTTCACAATGTTATCTGTAAATATGAATCAAAATGTGCAGATGTGACGCTTTTTCAGAGTCATTAGACTTTCTATTTAATATTAGGTGCATCTGTGTACAAGAGGCACCATGAAGCTCTGAGCTGGATATGGAGAATTGGGCAAACAGGTTATTAGAAGATGCTTGGATGTCATTAAATGTTTTGGGTTTTTTTTGAGCTCACGATGTAATTTCATACCATAACAGATGAAACACAATTTTATTAATTTCCTAGTTTGTCTTCCAGGGTTCGATTAATTTCTTACAGTGTAGTTTATCTGAAATCATTTTTGATTTATTTGTTCAAGATTGAAACTTACCTCACCTAAACTGAAAAATTAAGCATTAGTTAAATCTGACTTCCAGGTTTTAAAATGAATAAAAATGTACATAAATGATTGGGAGAAACTGAGAAATAGAGTTCACATAACTGCCTACAGATGAAGTTGGAAAACTGTTAGTTTTAGTGTGTTACCTTAGGCAGCTGTATAAAAAATATTTTTTTTTAAAAAAGGAACGCTTCCACTTCACACTTTTATAGGCAGCAACCTAGGACTGCACGATTATGGCCAAAATGATGATCACGATTATTTTGATCAATATTGAGATCACGATTATTTATCACGATTATTAATTGATTTTAGGGACAACATATTTTTATTGCACTTTCACATTTAAATAAACAGACCACTGCTTTCACCTCCATGTTGTACTACATTCCTGTTAATGTACAAATCTTTGCATCAAATTAGACTGGGCCTTAAAGTGCATCATCTCGTTGAAGCAAAATATAAATAAAATTGTACCCAAAATATAGGATAAGTAAAAATAAAAATGCCATCAACCAATTGAAAATATGCAATCAAATATACGATTATGCAACCAAATGAAAACAATTCAGGCCTCTGCAGAAAAGGCCAACAGTGTTTAACAGTGTTTACAGGAGGAGAGACGCAGCCAAATCACCCAATAGCGTGGTGCATGTCATTTCATACCGGAACCCGGCAGTCAGCATCACACTGGTTCCCTTGGGAAAATCCTATTGGGTTTTTGTCAAGGGAACCAGTGTGATGCTGACTTCCGGGTCCCGGTATATACACCGGAATATATATATATATACTTTTTTACCCCTTCCATTTACTCCATTTGTGTTTCATATACTGTACATTAGATATACTGTATTTAAGGATAAACTGGCACTGGGTGTTCCATATGCATATGAAATGTAAATAATGGACCAGTGGGCAGGAACCTGTATCCACACAGCTGAAGTTGATTCAGCACTCGGATCATGGCTCTTTCTGATGCCATTTCATAACACAGACACAGACTTGTTTGTTTGTCATTCTGTGCACTCAAATCTGTGCTTTTTCTATGCAGCTTTGCTGAATAGGGCCCACTGTTTATTATAAACTGTGTAAATAATACTGAAGAAAAAGTGTAGACCCTATTCAAACTGGGTAAACCTATTAAACTCCATACCACAATATTAACACCAAATGACAATGGACAGAGGACACAACTGGGCGTCATGCCAATGCTATGCCACTTTTTTATGCCTATTTAAAATAAATAAATAGTTTGTATAGATTATATCAGACAGAACATCGACTAAGAAAACCAGGTTAGCAGATGCATCGTTTTTGATAATGTAAATGTAATTTTAATGTTGAGAGCAATGAATGTACAGTTCTACCCCACAACACAATACAGAAACCACTGATGCAGAAAGTGCAAAAAGCAACAGTGGGCCTACATTATGTAAGAGTGCAATATACAAAGCCATGTGCCTTATAGAAAAACAAGCAGCCTGTAGAAATAAAAATGAACACAGCACACAATCAGCTATAGGCTGAGAAACTTTGACTTGAACAATATATGACTGTAAACCACAAATGACAAATGGTATTGCCTGATGCAGATTTTGATTTACACAGTGAAATAAACCTCAATAGAGGAAGTGTTGCAGCTTCCTCCTTAACTCCTGCATCCCTGGCACACAGTGAGCTAAAATAGGTCTTAAATGCACATTGTGCTCCCAGCGCGTAAGGATGTTTTAAAATAAATCTTTTTTAAAAAAAATTAATAAGATCACTAAATGAAAATTAGTGAAAAATCCTCTTCTAAAAAACAAACAGCTGACAGTACAGCATAGTGCAAAAGCATTATACTATATTAATACATTATACTGTAATGGAATGAAATGACAACTGATTAAATGTGGACTCCTATGATTACACACCATTTTATTCCTACGCATGTACCCCTTTTTATGGTACATAAAGTGTGGAACTCATTAGAACTGTACAAAGGTTTAGTGTTCAATGCAAGCTCCGTTAATCAGACACAAATACAGCATTCACACAGTGCTTCATTCATTCACCATTAATGTACAAAAAAGGCAAGAAGATAAGAATGCATGATACTGTAGTTCTTTGGTACAGTATTTCAATGTAGCAGAGATGAGAGTCGAACACTTGCACAAAATAGCACACTGTATTGACAAAAACCTTTTTGTTTTTCATATGAATAACTTGGGTTATGTAAGAATGACCACCAGTTGCTAACATCACACAAGTTGATTATTTGCCAATAACAGCACATACCCATGGGTTTTATTCCTCTTATACCCAGCAATTTGTCAATGATTACAATTACAATAAACATCATTGATTGATTCATCATTAATGTACAAAAAAAGGCTGGAATACAAGAATACATTTTACTGCAGTTCTGTGGTACAGAGAGGACAGTTAAACACTTGCACAAAACAGCACACTCTATTGATTAAGCCTTTTTGTTTTTCATATGAATAACTAGTTATATAAGTTATGTAAGAATCACCACGGGGTGATTTGCCAATGATTACAATTACAATAAACTAGAGCTGCAGCAACTAATTGATAATAATCGAGTATGAAAACTGTTGTCAACGAATCTCATTATCAATTACTTGGTCTACGCATCGCATGGGGTACATTTACTCATTGCTTTACTTCTGTTCGGAGAGTACAGACCAAAGTTGTGTCCCAAATGGCGTACTATACATTTACACTATGTACACTGTACTCTACTGTCTAGTGTGTAAATTTTAGAAGGGTAATATCATCTCAAATGGAACACTAGAATTTTTTTACTATCCAGTATAAGCCGCTTTCTAGGCGATGGCCCTTGACACCAAATGCACATAATGCCACGCCGCTAGCTTTAGCAGAATACCCAGAGACAATGACAATGAATTTCTTTAGTTTACTGTTTATGCCAGTGTTACTTTTTTTCCCAATATGACCTCAGTCACGATCAGATGGAGGTGTATTCGTCAACGGACATCGGAAAGAAGTATGTGACCTCCAAATCCTCTAAGGCAGGTTAGTATTTTATGTTAAATGCCATGAAGAAGACAGTAACTTGCAAACTTTACAAGGAGGAGCTTGTGTAGCATGGAAGCACAACAGTGATGCACAAACACAAACTTATGTTTATTTCCAAAATGTTCCACTGTGTGCATGGGGTTGGGGAAACAGAAACCATAAGGTGAGTAACAGAAACCATAAGGTGCAATGAACACATAGAACACATATACTGTATAATATAAACTAATACATTATAGTTACATAACAATACATACAACAATACATTTATATATATATATATATACATATATACATATATATATATATATATATATATACACACATATAAACATTTATATATATAAAAAGTCTGTCGATTTTATTTTAACTACACAAAAAATGGTATTGAAAATGTATTTGTTTTAAAAATCTGGTTAATCAATTAATAATAATAATAATAATAATAATAATAATAATAATAATAATCGGCCGATGAAGAAATTATGAGATTGAAATAATTGTTCATTACAGCCCTATAATAAGCATCATAGTTTAACCATATATGATTACATTTAATGTTGTGACTTCTGTGAGACAAATTAGTTCCTGTTATCACCTACGTTACAGCAGTATAAACAGTCGTTCCCTCGCCAGCTTCTCTGTTTTTCTTTCACTAGATGTTAATACGAAAATTAAACACAGGTTTTCATTTTACCAGGAAACTGGAAATCATAAAGCCTTCCTTCCAGACGACTCTTCCATGGTGGACAGAAGACTTCATCATATAAAAGATTATATTATAATATTATTATAGGTTATGGATTTTTTCCTTGTTATTTGTTTATAATTAGCCTTAGATGACAGGGAGTGTCTGCCATTCTGGTCCCTGTGAGCTGTTACTATAGAAACAATAATTTATTCAAACAAGCATATTAATATAAACCATAAATCATTTATGTTACAGCTGAAACTGAAAAGTCATACTTTTACAGAAAATTAACTATTGGTTAAAATTAACACCTTCTGATTCAAGAATTCAACATTTCTGCGGTATGAAGGACATTAATTCATCACTTATGAGTAAAAAAATTTAGCTACCACTGTCTGCTAGAGTAAGGTAAGAATATAATAAAAAATGACAATTCAGTGAAGCATGCGTGAGGACTGCGATCTAAATCCTAAATTTAAAAAATATACATAATAATTTCTTTATTTATCAAAAATGTTTTGATTCAGTCTTACTCTCTCAAATGTGGCAGCTTTGTTCTAAACTGAATGACTCTTTGCAGTGTGATTCTGTGGTTAGAAAGGACCACAGGCCACGCTCTGTTTCAGCTGAGACAGAGCCCCGCTGTGGCTGGCATCATGCTCTAGGCAACAGCACTCTCCGAGATGATATAAGACACAGTAGAGCCAGTAGAGAAAGTTCGTATGAACAACGGCAGAGAGGAGGATCCTCACCATCCACAAAGGACTGAGACCATTAAAGTCAGATACAGAGTTTGTGTGTGTGTATATATATATATATATATATATATATATATATATGTATGTATATATATATGTATATATATATATATATATATATATATATATATATATATTCTCTCACGCAACACACACTCATACTAATGTATGTGTATCTCTCTCTCTCTCTCTCTATATATGTATATATATATATATTCTCTCACGCAACACACACTCATACTAATGTATGTGTATCTCTCTCTCTCTCTCTCTCTCTCTCTCTCTCTCTCTCTATATATATATATATATATATATATATATATATATATATATATATATATATATGTGTGTGTGTGTGTGTGTGTGTGTGTGTGTGTGTGTGTGTGTGTGTGTGTTTTTCTTTCCCCTCATGGGAAACTAATTTTTTTCTACACAAAAACTGCAGCTATGGTGTTAAACTTTAAAACAATGGATACTAGGATTAATGTTAGGGTTAGATTTGATCAAAGCAGCAATTAGCTAGCTGCATTGAGCATTAACTCATTTCGCAAAAGGCTAGTAAAACAAGTGTGTGTGTGTGTGTGTGTGTGTGTGTGTGTGTGTGTGTGTGTGTGTGTGTGTAAAAGAGTGCAAGTGACAGTGTGGGTGGGAGGGAAAGTGAGAGAGTCTGTTTGCGTAAGAATGTAAGTGATTGCGCACGTGTGTGTATGCGTGGAGTGAAAGAAAGGGTTGGAGAGAAAACAAAAGTATGGAGTATGGATGGATGGATGAATGTTGTGTGCATGCGTGCGAGCGTGCGAGCGTGTGTGTGTGTGTGTGTGTGTGTGTGCGCGCGCGCCCGCGCGCTGTGTATTGTGCCAAAATGATACGCTCCATTTGTCCATAGAGTTCTTAGGCGATCACACACGTCTCAACAGCTTACAGATTCCACCACGATCCACCAGCAAAAGAAACACGGCACACATACATAGCATCTTCTTAGAATATCCCTTAATAAAATAAATAAATAAATAAAAATTTAAAAAGCCTTGCAAACACACTGAACATTTAACGAGTCAAGCGAGTCCAAAATTCGAATCGACTCTTAAACAGAAGAAAGAGTATAAACAGGCACGAGCTCATTTCTCATCGTTTGCTTTCCTTCGCAGCAGAAATGTGAAGAAAATGTGAAGGAAGGACTTACTTTAAGACGGCGCTGTCCCCCTGTCTCACCGTGATGTTGTCCTTTAAATAAGAGTCTCCGCTCCGCGCTGGCACTCCTGCAGGCACAAGGAAGAGCAGTCTCAGAGCCAGCACTGCCAGGCATCTCCAGGGCACAACTACATAACCACATAAACCCATGTTTTTTTGGGTTTTGTTTTGTTATTTTCCCCGCAGGTGCCGCACAAAACTTCCCCAACTACACCGAGGAAACCCCCCCAAAAACAACAATCAGATGTGTCCGATATCAGTCCCGCGTTCAAATTTCCAGCCAGAGCGGTTTTAATTCCAAACCAAACCAATGTCCTCTTGGATATTCCTCGAAAACTTCCGACGCGTTCGCCTGGATGAGGTGGATATGAAGGAATGACGCAGAGCTTCAGTAAACCTTCTTCAATGATGCTCTGATGAAACCACTGCACTGAACATTCCGTTTTAACAAACTGCAGAGCGCATGGTTAGACTCGATTCTAAAGCACAACGCACGCTGATATTCCCGAGGATAGAATAAGCGCAGATGTTCTTCTCGTGCTTAGGTCAGAGGGAGACTGACGGAGCATCGGAGGAGCTGGAGCGCTGAGTGAGCGCACGCGGGAAACGGGAGTGAGAGGGTTTTCTCTCTCTCTCTCTCTCTCTCTCTCTCTCTTCCTTTTCCCCCTCCTTTTATTTATTTATTTTCCGTGCAGCAACGGCGGGAAAGAAATCTGCTGAGATCAACCCACGCTAAAGGACGCCATCACAACACTAAACGCGCTCTTTACATGCCCGATCATAACCACGTGTAAAAAGCTCATAAACCATTTTACAGGCCTACTTGGTAAATATATTCTGCTCATGTCTAGCCCGGAATGGTTTATACCTTTTTTATGAGCCCAGCAGAGCGCAGTTAATAGACAATTCATAAAGTCTTATGTAACAGCAGTTCAAAAGTGTTCTCCCAGGACGCACTGGAATAAATCTGTCACACAGCATCGTCCTCTAGTTGAATTTGGTTAAAGTGATCGAGGAAACTCTTTTTTAAAACACTTTTAAAAAAAAAAAAAATAAATAAAATAAAAAAAGGCAGGATGGTGTCAATGACATAGCACATATGTGGAATATTAGAGACAATATAATATAGTGTATTATATTAAACCCTTACTGGCATCTGTGATAGTAATAACCACATCCTCAGTCGATTTCCTTTAATAACTATTCTCAATGTGTATAGAATTGACAAAGGTTGGACTATTTTCCATGTTCCTTGTCGACTATGCTAAATTATTTACACTTCTTCTCCTGGCTACTCTCTTAAAAATATAGGTTATTTAATGGTTCTGTACAGCACTTTAGGTTCTGCAAAGAACCTTCTTCTTGTCAAGAACCATTTTTCATTCTATAAGGTACTTGAGTAGAGATACAGTCGGGGAAATAAGTATTGGACGTGTCCAAAAAAAAAAATCTGTAAATATATTTCCAATGAGGCTATTCACATGAAATTTTCACCAGACATCAGTATTAACTCAGAATATCTGGAAATATAAAGAATTCACAACATTAAAGACCATAACTAAAGTTATGTGTAATAAAGTGGAATGACATAGAAAAAAAGTATTGAACACACTAAGAAGAAGCAGTTCTTCAAGGCAAGGTAAGGCAAGAAACTAGCTGAAATCTGTAAGTAATCATACCCCCTATCTGTGCAAATTAATATTAGCTGGGTTAGTAAATTGATGGTCTATAAAAAGGCTTTTCATTACCAAGGTGTCACACAAGATACATCTCATGATGGGTAAAAAGCAAAGAGCTTCGCAACCTTATTGCTGCAAAACATATTGATGAAATCGAATACTGACGTATTTCAAAACTTCTGAATCTTTAAGTAAGCACCAACGGGGCCATTATCCACAAGTGGAAACAACATCACTCCATCATCAACCAGCCTCGCACAGGAACACCTCATACGATTTCTGACCAGGGAGTCAGAAGAATAGTCAGAAGAGTAGCCCAAGAGCCAAGGACCACTCAGAAAGAGCTCCAGAAACACTTGGAGGCAGCAGGTGCCATCATCACAGAGAGGGCAATAGACAATGCACGTCACTGCTCATGCTCACCAAGCAAGACTCCATTACTAAAGAAAAGGCATGTCGAAGCTCGTTTAAAGTTTGCTACAACTCATTTGGTCACGCCTATGAAATACTGGGAGAGTGTAGTCTGGTCAGACGAGAGCAAAATTGAACTTTTTGGCTGTCATACTACACACCATGTTTGGAGAAGAAATGGCACTACACATCACCCATAAAACAGTATACTAACAGTGACGTTTGGAGGTGGAAGCATCATGGTGTGGGGCTGTTTTTCATCGCGTGGTACTGGCACACTACATATAACTGAAGGAATGATGAATGAAGCCCTTTACCAGAAGATTCTTGAGAAGAATCTGCTGCCATCCACCAGGATGATGAAGATGAGATGTGGGTAGACCTTCCAGCAAGGACAATGATCCAAAGCATACAGCAAAATCACCAGTGTTGATTTAAAACCCTACAGTGTTTATATAAGTCCATTGGACTCAAATGAACACTCGGGGTGTTAATTCATCACTAGGGATTGTACTGTGTAAAGCAAAGGAATCTCTCAATTGGTTTCAGAGAAGAAAAATCAAGGTGTTAGAATGGCCCAGTCAATCACCTGACTTGAATCCAATTGAAAAAGTTTTAAAGACAATATGTTTAGAAGAATGGGCCAAAATCACACCTGAATACTCCGGCCATTTAATTTCTTCATACAGGAAGCATCTTGAAGCTGTCATTACAAACAAAGGCTTCTCCACTAAGTATTAAATACATTTCAGTTAGTGTATTCAATACTTTTTTTCCTGTGTCATTCCACGTTATTACACATAACTTTATTTATGGACTTTAATGTTTGGATTTCTTTATATGTGTGGATTTCTTGCATTAATACCAAAGTCTGGTGAAAATTTCATGTGAATAGCCTCATTGGAAATATATTTACTGAAAAAAATGCTGAAGCCTCCAATGCTTATTTCAACCACTGTATATGGTTCTTTGGAGATTAAATAAGTTCTTTATGGTTCATTATAGATTCTTCAGAGCAGTGTATTGGTTCTACATAGGGTTAACTTTAACCTTAACAGGTTAAAGTTAACCCTGTAAGGTTCTTTGTGGGACTGGAAATGGTTCTCCGGGAATCACTCTTAAGAACCTTACAAAGGGTTTTTTAGAGAACTTATGATAAAATGGTTTCTTGTGGCACTGCTGCAAAGAATCATTTCTGGGTTCTTTAAATCACCAGTAAATAGATGGTAAAAGATTCTTTGTGGAACTTAAAAGGGTTCTAATATGGCATCAGTCTGAAAAACATTTTCTATGGTTCTAAGGTTCTAATTCGAACCTTTAAATTTTAAGAGTGTAAAAATACAACACACTGGATGCTCCTGAGAGGACAACAGGGCTTACTAATCAATCATTAAGTAAAACTGTGTATAAATGTTTTAGGAGGCCAAACCAACCCCAAAAAAATTGTGGCGGAAGATTTATAAATGTTTTGGTAATGCTTATTTTCATCATACCTGCATGCATATTTTGGCAGTGGTGGCTCAACAGTTAGTGGGATAAATGAAAATTCTGTCATCAATTACCCTCATATCGTTCTAAACCCATAAGACTTCCGTTCATCTTCTGAATACAAATGAAGACATTTTTAATGAATCCTGCCAGATTTCTGTCCCTCCATTTACAATCCAGTAACCAAAACTTTCAAGCTCCAAAAAGTTAAAATTTCTCCCAATTTTAATCCACAGTGTAGTGCTTCTGGTTCCAATTGTATCAAAAGAACGTCCGCTCTCAACGGGACCTGGAAGCCAAAGCGCTGCACTGGTTACAGCAGAGGAAGAGGGATGCTGTACACAAACTGAAATCTATGCAAAAGTGAAGATATTTTGGGAATAAAGACTTTATTTTAGTTTTTTTTTGCACACACAAAGCATTTGTATTGCTTCATAAAATTAAGATTATTTTTTGAGATTGAGATGAATTGCTGCTGCTTCTTCATATTTTGATACATACCATGCATGTAAATGCTCAAGGCACAGCTAATTTACATTTACGATACATAGGAAACTGCATAAAAGGCAAAAACGTATCAACTAAACAGTGAAAGGGCACCTCCTAGGCATGGCATGTGCTAACTCTTCCAATGATGTAAGCCATTGCACTGAATAGCTACAATAGTTACACACGAACTCAGTCTTCCTACTTTTATAGAGGTGCCATTACTTTTGTCATAATTCAATGATTTCTGTTTTTCATTTCATTTTATGGATTTAATTTTGGCTTTCATCCAAATCATTAATATGAAATGATTGTCATTTTTTTTTATATGAAATTCTAATGTGTAACTGAAATAAATAAGCTATTTAAACTTGACAGTGTAATAATATATACATTTCCAGTAACCTATCACTATTTATAAAGTTTGAAGCCTATTAGTTGAGTCCTTATACTGTATTTAAATATACAAAATTCACTCTGGCGAATGAATAGTGAATACATTTGTTCGAATCTAGCTTGATAAATGAAGCCTATTGTACACGTGCCAGTTTCTGCATATGCATGTTTAAGATTAACGTGCAACTAAAACAGTGTAAACTATTTTGTTGGAACCCTTAGGGTCTATTCTTTACACCCGAGCTAAGCTAATTCATAATACATTTCAAGTTGTACATCTCTGAAATATTTGCAGGACAGATAAATATGAAACTAAGCCTTTAGGTGTTTGTATATATTGCAGTTATATAAATAATATCACTGAGTTCATGGACAATGGGTTTACTTGCTAGCCTTCTAGAAGTAAGCTATCAATGAATTCCAATGATGAATCCATTGTTTAAGTTTTATTACCAATTATTTTAGCCTTATCACTTTTTAGAAAATATCGGAATAGAATGTGTTATCTACTTCTGCCTCACTGCAGCTTCAGTATATTAGTGAATATCAGCTTGTCATTAGCTCATTTCTTTCCTGCATATTCATATAATGTGTTCATTAAAGTTACAAAGCAGACTCCCACTAAAGGCAGATTCATGACTTTGAATGATATTAGAATAAAATGCCTTCAGTTGGATTAACCAGGTTATCTCTTTATTTTCCACAGGTCATTCCTCTTTTTAACGACGATGAACAGGCCTAGAGAGGAAATTGTGTGTGATAAGACTTAATTAAAATATATACAGATCTTCTTAATGGTTCACTGATGCTGTTGCTAATTCTGTAACTTCTCTTTAAACTTCAGCTGACCTAAGCAAGACGTAGTTGCATTCGGTTAATTAGTGTTGTGAATTCCTTTGTCGGAGACACACTAAGCAAAAACAAACTGCAGAAAATAAACTCATTCAAAATTACAGCACCAAAAAAGTCCTTTATTGGCAAGTAGGTGCAAAATCTATTTGTCACTCAGCAACCGCTCTAATATCCTTTGAGATTGCTTTTTCAGTTTTTCCCAAGTCCAGTCATGGACGTGTATACGCCCTGTTTACCACCTTGAAACAAGCTTGGCTCATACATATAAGCTACAGTTCAATCATTAGGTCTACTCTTCATGATGATTGTGAGAGGGAGGAATGTAGATTGTAAAGTGACTCAGGTAAACATCAACACAGAAGAGATTTTTAATGCCACAGGGAAAAAAAATAATACAAATAAACCGAAACAAACCTGTTTACACACAGCCTTGATATGACCACTGCTGTGAGCCAAAAAAAAAAGAGCTGTGTGCAAACTGAAAAGAAAAAAAAAACCCAACCAAACACCAAAAACACAGTCAAATACTTGAGCTAAGTGGAGAAAAAGAGGCTTTCACTCATCACCCAGGGAGCTCTACAAGCAGAATGGAAAATGCTGCTTGGATATGACGCTGCGGGCTATTTTGTAATTGCTGGGGAGACGATTATGCAGAATCACTGACGTTGCCATCTAGACTAATATTCCTAAGCTTCATTCCTGAATGACCATAACTGTGAATAATGCAGTGGTTTCCATTCTTAAACACATTGGTTAATTATTAATTGAGTCAGAAGTATTAGAGATAAGAAAACGATAGACTGTGCAGTGTTGCAGCCTTTATTAATATAAATATGACATTGATCAATTCCTCTCATCCATCTCTATCCATTCCTTCTTTAATTTTGATCTTTTTCCGTTTTCTTTTTCTCCCTTTACTGCTTCCATGCATGTTTCCTGTTCTGCCCATACAACTATATTGCTATTATTTATCCATTAATTAGAGAGTCTTGTGTGGCTTCCCAAAAACACAATTCCAAATGTGTTCTCCAGTATTGCCTTAAAATTGCCAGTGGAATGCACACATATTAGGAATTGTCCTAAATATTTTTATGAAACAAGTGGAGCAATTTATCCAGCTGTGACGGCTGTAGTCCAAATGTGATGTGTTCATTAGATATTCATTTAATATAAGATTGTATAATATTTTATATATACACACCACAAATCCATATTTAACCTTGAGGTCGAATGTAATTTGGAACCGAAAACTAGGCCATCATTTGGAAATGTCAGTGTCCAAATCTGCAGTAATTGAGGCTTAGCTATCCTGCTGAAGTTTGTTTTTCTGACAGTGGAGGCTTCTCACTTGAACGCAAATGCATTTCAGGCTACACTTATGGACTGTCATTGCAGAGAAATATGAATCATTTGACCAGATTCCAGATGGGGGGGATACATGCAATGTTGAAAATGTCAATTATCATTCAGTATGGTTATGCACAGCATTCTGAGAGCGACCATGCTGATAAAGTAGCTGCCAGCTCAATCTCATATGAACCTTCAGGACACAATGTATTTAAGGAAATTTATTGCCACAACTGCCAGAGAACTAGTAGAATTCATCCTCATCATGTTAAGTTTAATACAATATATTAAGATTATTGGTAGTGAATTAATAATGAGATATTTATGCCATTTTTATGTTTCTTTAGAGATGATTTTACCAAAATACTTTATGCAGGATAAGCTCTGGTGCAAGCTAGACTTATGGAAGGCATATTTCTCAAATTCCACTATGTTTAGCACAATGTCTCAAAAAATATAAATAAATAAATAAATAAAAATAAAACACTGGCATGAGAAGATTTTACTCTTGACCTTTTAAACCATTAACACTGCATGCTATGAACACATGGTTCCAATTGTCTCAGAACAAACAATTCATTCAAATCTAAAAATGTATTTTAATTAACAAGAATGATTTAATTAGATGTCATATAGATGGATAAAAGCTATGACTGCTAATTCTACCGCTTGCTCTAACTTTAACCATCTATAGCTTTTTATCCGATGTGTATCACGCACATTTTTAATAAGACTATGTGGGTTACAAAGAAACTGGAGAAAATTACTGAATCTCTTTCATACCAACTGATTATGCAGTCTCTTTCTACTAGAATGAATTCTTTCAACCTGATGGAAATGTGCTACACAAGACTGTTATGCTGCCCTCCTGCTGTTAGCATCCCCAGTCCGGTGTCATAAAGACAAACTTTACAACTGATAAGAGTGCTTTGTCCAGGCAAATATGGCAGGTCCATTTTCCAGCGACATGCTAGCACTATATAGTGTAAATATAAAGTAAACAATACTTACTAAGTGTTTTTACAATAAATATCCAAACATAGTGGGATAAGCACTTATAAACCAATAACAGGCAGATTGGACAACTGGAGAACACTATGACTGTAAACACAAAGAAACACTTGAACCCAACACAATACAACTTCAACAAATATAGCGAGAGACATGGTTAATGCGTGTACTGTAGCTCTACACAAATTGTAGGAAATCTGACAAAACTGGTCCTGCGTTTGAAAATCCATACCCATTTCGTGAGAGATTAGAAAGATCAGAGTTTTCCAAAATAATCACAACACAAAGACTGTAATTAAAGTAAAAATCCACACTAAATAACTTGCATATTAATCTTTATAATTAACATGTGATCTTCAGTGCTGCCCATGGTTTATTTTGTAATGAAATTTATTTATTTATTTATGTTTTTTTTTTTTTTTTTTTTTTTACCATTTCATACATTACCCACAATGCCATTTGACTACCTGCTGATAATTACAGCAATGGGAACTCATCTCTACCTAAATAGAGTGATGCAGCAGCACTTTAGTCCTATAGTCTATCCAGCTTTCTTATCTCCTGCTTGAAGAAACATTTTCTTACCTCATAAACCTGCATTGCATTCTAGAAGTTTGAGTCCAATGTTTGCTCTCTCCACTACTTCTATATTGGATTTCATATTAATGTTATTGAATGTTGATGGAAAATGGTGAGCAAGGAAATAAGTTTTTGTTTTTAAGACACAGCTAAACCTGACCATTATCACTTGTGTTTGATATCAGTGATTTTTTTCCTCCTATTAAAGGCCATTTTAACTGTGCTAACAATGTCCTCCTGTGAGGACAGCGTGAAATATCACAAATATTTCAACTTAAACATATTTAACATGTTTTAGGGTGGAATTTTATTTAAAATGGAAGAGAATGTCTCACATGCTCTCTACCACCTAGATTGATCTTAACATTATAATACCTGTGGAAAACAAGGCCCAGCTTGCTGGCTAACAAAATACCACTGATGAGGACCATGCTCATGGTTCCTTGATTGTCCAAGGCTGGTATGGAACAATCTGATTATGTATTTCAAAGCAGGTCCAGACCGATTTTTAAAACAATTACAGTAATATTCTGGGCTAATGTAACGTGGAAGACTCAGGGGCAAGATTAGGATCCATGTGCAGGATGTTTATTGCAAATAAACCACAATCCAAAATACAGACCAAGGACGATGGACATATAAATCAGGGTACATAACCAAAAGGGTGATCTAGGGTGTAGACAGAATCCAAGGCACAATAAGAATAGACAGGCAGACAAAGCAAAAATGACAACAAGAACACAAAGAGGTCCAATCAGCAAGACTTTACATGCTGTGGTTGTGACCTTGTGCTCTATATAGTGAACAACAGGAAATGAGTGTAGAAGAAGAGACCTAATGTTATGGGGTGGGTGCCCTCTGGTGGCATGGAGGTGAAATATCCTGGGCTGACATGACTCAAATTTGAACTGGACTGCCTCTAATACTAATCACCCAGGATGTTATAGGGAAAAAATTTTTAAACAAATGGAAATGACCGACATACTTTATTACAGTTGCCTAATACTGATAGCTAAATTGTTGTACCTAGTTGTACCAGCTAATTATAAATTCAACTGTAAGCCAGGGCTTAAATTATGTTCTAAGGCTTAGAAGCCATACACTGAAAGTAGTTAGTGTAACACTAGCTTTACACGTGTAAAATTTTCAGTTACACCACAGACTCATAAGATGCATTGTAACTAGTAGCGTAAAATGATCGCAAATCAAACTTTGTCAGACAGAGTGATATGGTTCACCATCACCAACCAATCTGCATTTTAAACAAACACAAAATACTACATTAATACTGATCTGTTCTGTTCTGCTTGGGCTCTCATTCAGCAAATTTAACAGCATTTTATTGAAACAAAAAAAAAATGACCACAGGTCTCCGCATTTAATCTGCTTTTGAATTATCAAAACTACATACAGTAAGAATTCATTCATCACATTCATTCATTCATCTTCTGTAACCATTTTATCCTGGTCAGGGTCATGGTGGTCCAGAGGATATCCTGGGAACATTGAGTGGAAAATATTACATTAATAGTGAACATTTTAAAATAATACCTTGCAATAGCTCTCTATGCTAGATGATAGAATGATATGAAATTTTTTTTTATTTAAATAATTTTTAGAAATTATTTGTACTTTATTTATGGTCCCTACTGTTTATACTGTATGCACTGCTGCAAACAGTGTATTATAGAGAGGGGGTCATCTAGTGCTGACCAGGAAAGAGAAAGTTTGAACATAAATACATCATTATGCAGCTCACAAAATAAAATGAACGCAAAATGGATTTATATTCGGTGCTTTTTTCTCTGACACAGCAGGCCTGGTAGACCAAATCACAGAGTATTTTTGAGAGTACTTGATGTTGCACCTACAGTACTCGAAGGTAGGTTTGAGCCTTAAGGTATAACTTGAGGCTATTTTGAAACTATGGATCTTTAGGTTACAGTTCAGTAGGAATGCTTCACAAATAATTTCTTTAATCTCAAAGCACCTATTCAAGATAATCTTTAATGGAAATATTTATGAAACTTCAGTGTACAAATCTGTTTAGAAAAGAATGCACTGCTCTTCCTATGGAGACTACCTAACCTTGCAGTGAACTGCAGAAATATTCCTTTATATAATAGCTACTGCTAAACTAATGTCGAGTAGAACGTCCTTGGGGAGAAATTTAGCTTTGTTTCCTGGAACATTATTTAAAAAAAGAAAAAAGAAAAGAAAAAGACAACATTTCATTTTGAACATGTGGATATTTCCATAGGAGTCCATACTGAGCATTAGAACTCAGTGTACTCTTAGAGGTCTTATGCCTAAATATCCATTGCAAGAACTTATTATGAAAATAAAAAATAAAAAACACACTGTATGAATAAGAAGATTAGTCAACTTCATAATTATCCACACTACTCATAAAAAAGGAGCAAATGGATATACAGGGTATTGGAAATATTTGGGTACACTGGGGACGTTGGGTACACAGTTAATGAAGCACATTTGTCTGAAATGTCCAGTTTCTCTGGAAACATTATATGCTATGCTTCATTTTTCAATAATTCCTAATTCTATGCCAGGAAAAAAGTAAAATTCTATTATTTAGATATATCTATATTTTAAATTGTGTATTAAGGTTCTATCTGGTTAAAGAACCAAATTAAATCATAGGACATCAAAAATGTTAGAAAAAAGGTTGAAAAGTTGAAATCTACATTTGCAGCTCTATTGTCGTGTAATGATGTGTTGGACAGATGCAATTGCAGTTAAGAGCTTTACTGAAGAGCATATCCAGAGGGCAAGGCAAAAACAACAACAACAAAAACAAAGACAAGCAAACAGGCTAGAGCAGGTAAGGCAGAAATGAAGGTCAAAGGAGACTCACAGCCACCCAACAAAAACGATAGCAACTAAGCATATTACTTCGCAAAGACATTGACTGAACAGTCTCTTCTATAGTGTGGTGGGACTGTGAGTGTGATTGGGAACAGGTGTGTCTGCTTAGTCCTCAGGAGAAGGTGACGAGTATGTGTGTTACTTTGGGATTTGTTTGTAGTTTGCTGTGCATTCTGGGAAATGGAGTCATTAGTTTGATTTTGTTTTTATATCTCTTTATTATGAAGCAATCCCTAAATCCCTAAATCACACTAAATAACTAATAAACAAAATCTTATAGCTCAGTAAAGACTGATAATTTAGGCTGTGATCACATTATGATTACATACTGTATGCTTTTATTTTATATTAATTAATTTATTTGTACCTAACAATTTAATTTAAAACATTTACAATATAGTCATATTAAAATAAAAATAAAAATGTTCCTAATAAAGTCTGTTAGCTGACCTTCAGTCACAGTGAAATGTTTAAGCATATACAGTACAAGCATATATATGCAATATTAAGCATATTGCATGTGGGTAATATTTAATGCTAATGTTATCTGGTATTAGATACAATATTATCTTTCTGCTGCACTGAAGACTTTCTAATATGCCCGAAAATTTGCTCAGTGTAGGACAAATGAATATTGTAGATCCATCCTGTTTTATACACTTACTTTTACAGCTGAAAGTTACTTTCACCTCCAGATCACCATACTGAAAAGCCTCTAGTCTGTTCTCTTTTCTTGCCATGTGAATAGGAATTGGATATTATTTGGCCATGGCCATGTATATTCCATATTCATCATGGATGATGATTGGCTAGCTGAGAGAATATTTAGTATGAAAAGATAGAATATTAAGTCGGTGACTATGGAGATAAAACATTTTTCTCAAATAATACACCAATAACTTGTATTGGTGTATTATTTGATGCAGTATTACAAGTTTATGTGGTTAAATTATTTTCAAGCATCATGCCAGATAGAACCTTATAATGCTGAGGTCACGAAATATATTGCAGTAAAGACAACTCTGTTCAATACTGTTTCATTAACTTGTGCTTCCTGATGACGAACTTTAGCTCAGGTAGTTCATTATCATTATGAGAACAAAAGGCAGAAAATTAGAGAGTAATCTGGTGACCTGGAGCCACAACATTCTCCATCCATCTAGTCAAAACATATGCTACTATTGTTCATAAATACCATCCTCCTGCACCACACTCCCATCTCCTGAGTTCAGTCAGGAATTAATTTGAGTCCTGACCCTGAAGCAAATGAACTGCATATGATGATAAATCTAATATGCCGAGCAATTCAGGGTCCGCGTATTCATTACCGTCACTGAGTCGGCTTGACATACAGGGCTCTTCCTCCTTACACCGGAGGGACATATACATGCTCATACTATATTCAACTGGCACTTTTTCCTCCACTCACTAATACCAAGCTCAGAGATGGCTGTGCTGGTACTTACAAAAAGGGCTTTTATTAATTATGAAAATTTAGTCAATAGTGCAGTAAAAATACATACTTTAAAACATTATTCATATACAACATGAATAATGATGTGAAACAATAATAATCTATGTATCCCACATATTCCAGTGTATATTATGTAATTAAAATAACACTGTAATCTAGTGCATGAGACTATTAATTATTTCATTGACAAGTAAATTGCTTAATTAAATATGCACCATTATAGTCAAACTAGAAATACTGTTAATCCACTTCTTATATTTATAGGTAAATGAAAAACATCCCAGCCCATGTGGCTATCGACACTAATTCGATACAGTCGACTACATAATTATGAACAGAATACTTTTTTTTTCTTCTTTACAGCTAATTTGAAGCACTTGTATTTACAAGATATGTTATTGACTTAAATGTTTCACAAATTTAAATTCAAAGGGACTTAATAAGCAGACATCTTCGTTAAGCCTTATTACACTGTACAATACTCAGCCTAATTTTGCTGTCACAGGAACAGTCATACATTGCAAAAGATAATCTTTGGTCATGAGTTGAGATAGGTGGTTTTAAAACGTATAATATGACATGCTCACAGACGGCTGACTTAGTGCCGCTGCAACCAAAGACCAAAAAATTTGGAAAACTGCTATGACACTTGTCTAAAATCTACCAATAGGAGGATGGCAAATGATTACACAGAACTCACAGGACAGTTACAAACACAGCAGTGATGATGGTGAAACGTAAACAAAACTTATGGGATTTAGAATTTAGAATATAGATGTAGAATTGCAGCAGCAGACAGAATGTCTCTATAATGGATCATCACAGTTATACTGTATTTTGACAGGACAAAACAGGACATGGAAAGAAATAGAGAATTAATTATACTGTAGCTTCCAGGTGTATAGCTAGCTAATTAGCATACACTCTGCTCATTTCATTTTCTATTATGAAAATGTAAGACTGAACCTGGAGACAACTGCTCTCTGAGGACAAAGGACATTTGAGCATTTGAACTCTCTCCCACAGAATTAGCATCTTCATCCTAGATAGCACATCACACTGGGTGGAGACTGGAAGATCACACCTCACTATTATTCTTCTACAGTGCTCCCTTCTCTCTCTCTCCCCACACCCTTCTTTCACTCTGTGTTGAGATCACCTTGAACTCATCCAAGGTCTATATGCATTAGATAGTATGTTTAATGTGAATAAGAAGTTGACTATACATGTTTAGTATCATTCAAAAGGTGTCAGTGTGTCTGGAAAAATGGTCTCATTTCCTCAGCAGCAGTTCAAATCACTATTAAGATCTAGAAATGTAGAAAAAATATTGCATGACGTTGAAGGAATACCCTCCCTAGGTCCCTCACACAAATGACCTCCTGTATGTAAATAAGGTACATTCTTTCACAGACATTGAAGACTCATTCAATCACAAATGCCAACTGACCCCCTTCATAGTGAGACCAAATTCCAATTATTATCAAAAACAACAAAATTTGTTGCACTACAGTGTGCCTGGGTATTTAGGGAGAGCTGGCAAAAGATTCAGGGAATCTGTAGACAGATCTCCTGCACAATTGTGTGTAGTTTCATTGGCAGGTAAATATCTCTAATTCTCTTGATTGTGTTTTATGTGATGTTTATATATTATTGATTACGGCTTGTTATCTTTTGAATTGGATTAAGAATTATTACTGAAATTACCTGGTTAATAAATTGTTACATTTTAATTTATTCTGATCTACCCTGAAATGATTGTCTCTAGTAGATTAAGTCCATGTTACTATGGGGACAAAAGAAAGTACTTTTTAGAAAAAGGGTAAGCATGGGTGGTCATCTAAACTGTATTAGTCAATTACCTCTGTCTAATGACCAAGACTGGTGAGTTTGTGACTTTGAGCTCCACATTCACAACCGGAGCGAGACTCTAAGCAACTGGGAATCCGAATGAACAAGCACAATCTAAGTAAAGGGTTAAATAGGATAATCAAATTTCGAGAATTTTAATATATCTAAGAATCATTCATAATTGGAGTCATATAAATTAAAAGGAGGATTTAATATTGAGAAATTGTTCATTTAAATGTTGATATATCACATAAAGGAAATTCAGTAACACGAAGCCTTCTGCCATGCCATTGGATACCAGCAGGTGGTCCTCCCTTACAACAACATGAAACTATTTGTATGATTTCAAGTTGAAGAGCTACAAACCACTGCTGCATCAATGTGCACCAATATGGCAGAACATAGTAACTATATTTAGTCAACTATATTTAGACATGAAGAACACGTTATCACACTGTCAGTTACTGAATTTGTACTGGGATCATCTCGCACAGTGTGACAAGTAATAACTGTAAAAGACTGATAGAATCGCGCAGTGTATAACCGGCTTTAGCAGGCTTCATTCTGTTTCACTCTGTCTAGATATGGGGAACATACTTCATACGAGGTGAAATTAATTAATAATTAATTATTCATGTGTACACCAAACATATATCAATATATGGACCGATATAGAAACTAAAATGCTGAAATTCCCAACTTCTGGTTGGAAACTGAATTTAGAAATCAAATAGACCACAGTCTCAAACGTATACTTCTATTTTAAAAAGAAAACCCAACTACACTTTAGTGCATAATCGAAAGTGTTCTCACTCAAAGACAATCATTGTTGCTGTACAAAATCTTTGGAGGCTGAGAAAAGCTCCAAAAAAGAAGAAACACTGGCTAGCATGAGGATTGACAGTATTACCTCCCTCTCTGAACAGCACACAATGGTCTGAACAGAGTTTAATTCAACTTTTGAATTTATTTGAATCAAAGCTGGACTTAAATCAGACCATGGTTCAAGGCCATGGGCAGTGGATTACATCTTTTGTATAAGCTGTGGAAGATGTCACTGAATGCATTGCCGTTTTTATTTACAAGCGGCAAATAAAATGTTGCAGGCTGAAGTCTGAAATCTGAAATAACTCAGCAGGAGACAAAATATATGCAAAATAGGCCTGACAGACTCTACCGAAGGAGATTGCCTAAGCTTTTCTCTATGCTAATTACTGAGGTGTTTGGGTAACAGGTACTCCCATTGCTCCCCAATTGACAAAGCTCGTTGCACTTTGGCACACAAACTGGGACCCAGAGAAAGATCATGTCCAGTTTTATTGCAACTTCAACAGGTTTGGATTAAGCAGCAGCTGATTTCGAAGGCAAATAAATCAAATGCACATTTATGAGGATTACCCGGTTGGTTTTGGGACAGCAGCTTGAATACAGGGGCAGATTGAATACAGGGACGGTATGGGTATCGTACCGATGTAAAACAGACATCCTGAGATTAGCACTCACTAACACTTGGATATAAAGTGACTCAATATATTATCTTCTGCCAGTTGTCTGATGGTGCTAAGTAGGCCCACTGCTGATGTAGCTAGCTGAGTTCAGAGTAGGTATTAACATCCTTCTTGGGTGATCGGATCAGCCAAGCCATAGCACTAAATGTAGGTCTGAACATCAAATGTGTCTTGTAATCCAGTCACTCAGATAGATTGGGGTGGTGGTCTGGGACATTTTGCATTTTTAGGACTGATTGAATAATCAGACTGTTTAAGAAAGTGTCATGAAATATGGTATGATGATTCTTTTGAATATTATAACTCATTTTGCAATGATGCTTTTGTCAGTGCAAACACAGTGTTATTATATATTTGATATTTGTGACTATATTTTACTTTATAACCCTGCACACTGTGGTCAGCTTCATTATAGCAGTGTTTGTGAGGCACTGATGGAATATGATTAGATTTGCTGAAAAGTATTCATTAGAAGATGAAAAGCACAAAATGCCAGATGACATTATGAATGTAGCGTTTATCAAATGATCTGAGCATCTGATTTAATTAAGAAATGACATCCAACAGCATAATCCAAATACTTCATTTGAATTTCATATAGTATTGGCTGTTTGAGCCCGTTTTTAACTGATGAATACAGTATATCAGATTTTTTTTCTCTTTTTGTTTTTAGGATGTGCACCTCAGATACTCAAGAATTGATTATTTTTTTCCTCAACAATTTGTTACCCAAGAGTTATTAAATTTAACACTTTTCTTCAGATGAACATTTCTAGAACTTTTCTTAACCAAAATGAATATTCAAAACCATTTTATCTGCACTGTGACACTCAACAGGGTCGTAATTTGAGCCTCCTACTTCACTCCTGTTATTAAGCCATTGGCAATTATTTTATGCTCATTCCAACAGGCAGACAGCATTATAAGGGCCGTTATTGAATCCAAAGTGTCATATGCTGATGACCTCTTACTTTATCTTCTCTACGTTGCACTGGATAAAACTGCCTTCTAAATACTGTATATGTTAAGGAAAATGTCAGTGTAAATGTACATTTTAGTGGTTTCCCTGCCTGTACTATAACTTTCACTTTAGGCAATTAAGAGTCAGTTTTCCTCAAAAAAATAATATAGTTCTACAGCTACAATAGCAACCAATTTGTGATTATGCCACTGAAAATTGGCAAATTTACATATCATCTACATATGCAATTTATTAGGGTCTGTTGTATTCAAGAGTGTTTCCAAAACTGTTAAGTTGGAATCCTCGGTCTGTGCTTCATCTGAAGGAGCCAATGTGACACAGGTGACTTGGCTGGGGTTCAGAATCTTTCTGTCTGTTTCAGGTAGCAGATCAGCTTGGGGGGGAAGCCACCAGCTGTGTTCCAAACACTTGCAAAAGTAGTACTGGGAACCAAGGTCTTGCTGACCATCTCAAGGCCACAAGCAGGAGTCTATGACTTAGTTGCTGAATTCTGTGGAATGTGGGAAAAGTGGTAGAGGCAGAAAGGCACACAGTAGATTGTGAGGTCAGTATGGCCCAGTGCATCCTGTTCCAACAGGCTAACTGTCTCCACTACTACTAATCACAATCAGTAATAAGCTAGCTTGGCATAGGTGAAAAGGCCCACCTGCACCTTGGCATACTTGTCCATAATCTGGGACACTACTTTTGTGTGCAGACAACACTCTCCCTAGGTAGGTGAGCTGCTCTCAGTAAAGCTAACTGTAGATGGGCTCACATGATGAGTTTCTGTGCAGAGCAAAGAGAGCTATCTGACCTCAGACCACCTCGATTATTGATGTACTATCTGACTGTCATGATGTCTGACGGAACTAGCATGTGACCATGTCTCAGAAGCAATAAAAATAATTTTAGGGCCAGATGGATGGCTTGCAGTTCTAGTTTGTTGATGTGTTCTGATCTCAAATCAAAGTACCCACAGTGTCCCTGTACCATCACACTGCCCCCTCACTGTTGAGGTGATGTCCACTGAGGTGATGTCCTCTGGGACCTGAGGGTGTCACTCTACCTATCTAAGCCTCACACGAGGTCAACAAGGGCTATGTGGACATTGGCATATGGGACCAGCTTGCAGTAATCTAAAAGCTTTGTGTACCTGGACAATTTTTCCATGGCTGTTTTGCGATTCTAAAATCTGCACGCTCCTTTCCAAAGCATCTATAATTGCAGGTCTAAATAGCATCCCTGTCACGTAGGACATATTTCACAAAGTTGATTTACACATGTCCGGTAAGGTGGAATTTACTAACCAAAGTTGCCATTGCGCACCAACCAGGTTGGCGGAGAGGTGCACTATGTGTTGGCCAATATATATATATATATATATATATATATATATATATATATATATATATATATATATATATATATATATACGTATATATATATATATATACGTATATATATATATATATATATATATATATATATATATATATATATATATATATATATATAAGATTTAATTTTTAAAAAATAATTTTATAAATAAAATCATTTTAACCCATTCCTTTTGGTCTATTATACATACAGTCAAACACTACAAACACTATGTAAATTAATGTTGTGTTTTCCTTGACAGAAAGGTTTTTAGCCTTTCTGAGTACTTCTACAACATGTATTTTTACAATTTAAAGATTAAAGATCTTAATTTAAAAGATTTATACTGAATATACTGCTTTATTTCTCTCTTTCTCTCTCTCTCTCTCTCTCTCATATATATATATATATATATATATATATATATATATATATATATATATATATATATAATGCTTCGGTCTATTTCTTACCACAAGAAGGTCACTCATGTCATTATACGTCAGTGCCTCCCTAAACCTTGTGATACAATGCAGGCCATTGATTGTGCCATTTTTACCTTTATAGATTACAAACTGGAGTATTAAATGAGTAAAGACATTAAGACTAATGGATGAGCTTTAAGCTATGCATTAAAAGCTGGTGCCAATATGTGGATGGGTTGCATATTGCTTTGGCAGGAGCACCTAAATCAGGAGCGGTAAAGGACACGGGTAATCAGATTGAGCTTGAAGACTCTCGTTTTTCTCACATACTCTGCCTTTATTCTTTTAAGAAATATAAGAATAAACGTTTTATTCGATTTTCTCTCAAAACAAATGCAACTTGTAAGGTTTTAAACATGCAATAAATTTGTCATCTATGAAAACATCTAATTGTTATTTGTTTATGTGTTGATTGCTCACAGTCTCTGGGAACTATATTTTTGCCATATAAATAACAGGTTGCAGTCATGTAAAATCTCTTTCATTGAAAAGAGTATTCAACACAAGAAAAAGAAGATTGTTGGCATGCGCAAGTCAGGAAATATAAAAATGTCCATAAAAATACAGAAAGCACAAACATTTAATATTAATAGTGTCTGAACTTGGAAGCATAGACAATCTATCCTCATGCACACCTCATGCAAGGTGAAAGGTGAAAAAGGCAAAGAAAACCAAAAACCCACGGTTTTAGAGTAGTACAGCTTCTTCTGGGTGTCGAGTTCCAATTCAACTATTAGAAAGAACTAAATTACAAAATTAAAGACATACTTGAAGATTGGTAAAACATCATCTATGATTGATAATGTTAGCCATTACAGCAAGAGACTACTCACCAAATATCATTTGTGATTGTACTGACAATATTGAAACTAGCGGTTACTACTTATAAAGAGTTTTATGTTTGAAAAAATATTCAATGCTACAAGAGGTTTAAGATGCAAAAATACAGAGAAAATCACTAACTCCTCCTGTTATTTATTAGCCGGCATGAGTTCTCTAGCTCAGAAAATTGGGTTGCAAAAGAAATGAACAAAAACAAGAATAAATCAGCTTTCAATAATATATTAACTTTTTCACCAAAAGTGACAACAAATAAATGTATTACATGTTTAGCAATATAAAAAAAGCTAAAACGTAATCAGCCTTGAATCCATTTTCCTATTGCAATATATCATCATTCATTCTCTCAATTTGTTCACAATGCTCTCCCTCTCTCTCTCTCTCTCTCTCCCTCTTTCTCTTAATTGGCTGCTATTGTATGTTACTTATTTTTTTTTGTTGTTTTATTTACTCTATATATAAATTTTATGTGTATACATTCGGGTCCATAAGTAGTTGGACAGTGACACAATTTTCGTAATTTTGCATGCGTCCATTCAGTCATTGACTGAAAAAGGATTTGCATCCAAGTATTAAAAATAATCCTTATATTTATGATTATGTTAGTTTGCACAATTACTTTTGAGCATGTGAAAATGCAGGGACTATGTAAAAATCGCTGCAATTCCTAAACGGTTAACACAATATTTTTGTTAAACCCCTTGAATTAAAGTTGAAAGGCTATACTTCACTCAGATCTTGATTCCTTTGTTTCAAATCCACTGTGGTAGTGTACAGAGGTAAAGTTCCCAAAATTGTGTCGCTGTCCAGATACTTTTGAACCCACCTGTATTTAATTTTCGTGCCAGTAATTATGTAGGTATGGAGTAAACTTCTTTAAATAAAGAAATACATAGAATAATAAATAATTTGAGGGGGCAACCAGAAGCGCAAAACATTGTTGATGCCACTCCAGCTTAGGTGTCACAACCCTAAGTCCAATCACTATCACTACCAGTCTTGATTTTAACCTTTAAAATTTTCTCTTTTTCCTTTGGATGTTATTGTCACAGATTATTTGGAGACGGATGCAAGTGCATTGTAATTTATTAATAGTGAAACACACATGGTCAAAGGCTACAACTGTGTAACATAAACACAAATTAGACAAGCATAGAATACACATAAACATGGCTTGAACACAACATTCGACAATAACACTACTTACAACAGACACTAGAAAAGAGTGCTATACAAACATGACAATATATTAGTACTCATTGTGTATAAACGTGGATCAGGTGTTTGTGATAATGTGACTTGGTGCATGACGTGAACATGTGTGCAGTGGCCGATGGGTGCTGTAGTCTTGCACCATTATCGGCGCTAACCTGACAGTTATTACCAGTTGGTATCTGTAGTTCCTTCCATTTGAACATAAGAATGTCAGGACCCAGATTTATAAGGTCTGTGTCAAATGTTAGAAAACAAGGACAACTAAGCATGCTACTAAAGCAAACCATAAATGGACCAGATTTGATAATGTGGACCTGATGGCACAGTACTACAACATCAACAGCCTAATGAGAAAAGTAACCTGAAATGCATGAGGGAATTATGTGCAAATGTAATCAAAAGAACCTCCTACTCTACCAGCCTGAATCTGATGACAAACAGTACGAATATCATGGTAAAAACTAATAAATATGAATTTCTCAAAACAATGTAAACCTCTTGTCAGACTTGAAAAAAAAAATGCAGTATGGTACAGTATGATCAAACCTTTTTGATTTTTTTTTCTAGGAGAGGCTTAAGAAAATAACCCTGGTGGTGACAATAGTTTTGATACTAGTGTTTTTATTATATTGAAAAAATACACTTTTTTTTATAAGCACTTGTTGTAGACGCATGCTATTGATTATTATGTCACATGATTAGCAAGTCACATGTTATTGATTAGTTGGTCACGTGTCCTTTTCAATGCTGTCTCCCTGTATATTTTAATGTTTTTGCATTCTGCATTTGAAACTCAGGCAATACTTGGTTTCTTTTTGGTTTCAGTGGGTGACTATAGAACAGACTGCGTCCTGTAGTGTCTTTATACTGAAGAAAAAGTGCAAAATCTCTTTTCCTTTAGGATATAAAATAATTAAAGAATTCGAGTTAAAATAAAACTATACAGCACGCCCATATGTTTAAGGTCAATCTGTTTTACATATTAGCTTTTGCTCATTTCATGAAATGTGTCAATAATTCTGTAGTTGATTTTGTGTAATGCTGCAATATAATGATATACCTCAAGTAAAGAAAAAAAAGAAAGCAAAAAAAAAAATAGAATTTGCAAGATAAAAGAGTATATTAAAGGCAGAAGGTGTAAAAATGTGTTCTTTAATCATAGTAATTTCCACCTATTGGAAAGAGTGAATAAAATTGCATAGTGCTGTTGTTCAGTGGAAATTAGTAGCATGGTGACTGACCTGTTGAGAAGGAACTTTGAGTTCAACAATGCAATATTGCTTTGAAGGGTGACTTTCATTTATATTAGGTCTGACAAATTGGAAAGCACTTGACAGACTCCCTTGATCTTCATTGACTTTCATCAAAGGTTGTGGACTGCAGGAGAAGATTGGAGGATTACTTCTGAGTGTTTGCAGGCTTTGGTCTTAAATTAGTCATGGCTTAAGAGGCAAAGATTCCTTCCCTGATTTCACTTGTTCCTCATCCATAGAACTCTATTCCTTTAACAATACAGAGCACAAAGCTGTTCTTTTGAGAAAGATGCAAGATCAAGATCACGCTCGGCACCACATGAATGCATGCAAAGGAGAAGAAGAAGATCCGAATGGGCAAAAAAAAAAACAACTGACATGGAGAATAATGACTGATTGACTGGTTAGAGAGAAAGGAATCCTAGCTTTGGTCTAAGCTTGTGTAATGACGTTATCAAAAAGTAGGTCACCAATTGCGGTGTCGGCTGTGAGAAAATTAAAGTCCAATATTTAGAAGAGGTTTTTTTTTTTTCTGTCTGAGCTGGTGCGGATGAATCTGTATTAGAGAGTTCATATCTTTGATGTGCAAAATAATTAAATGTTCAATGCACTTTATTCTCCTTTGTGCATTTTCCAGTAGAAAAAAAAATATTGATAAAAGTTAACGCTGTGGTGCAGAATGAGTGATGTTGTTTTCAAACTGAGCAAAAATACATTATTGATCAGACAGCCCCAGTTGCTTTTACCATCATTTCTCTTCCGTTCCGTACTGGACACAAATCACTCTTATTTCCAAAGTCACTTAACTGTAACCTTTACAAAGATAGCACAATAACTAACAGCAATAGATCATACTTACACAACTCAGTCCACAACCAATCCCTCAGTGGAGAAAGCCGTGAGTACAGTGTGTGGAACTGTATCCATTATCATGCTTCCCAAGTGGGAAAGATTTGGTTTTTTCACTAAACTGCCTGTTCCAGATCATTACAATACTGTATATGAACCCGCACATCACAGTCTATTAAAAAAACATAAATGCCCCATAAATACTCATTAATATCTTTGAGACATGTTTAAATTTGTAATTAAGTATTTAACCACCCAAAGGTATAATTATCCTCTTTATATAACCAACACTGTAGGTGATGTAATTAGAATTATTTAATTAAAGCATGTCAATAATTAGAAACACAATTAGCAAGTGTTAACATAAACAGATGCCCCCTTTTCTCCCTCTCATTTATAATGGAGGAACCTTTCACTGAGCATCAAGTCAGGGTACATAATTACGCATTTGGACCTGCATTATCAATCAGTGCTGCGTAGTCAGAGGAGATTCTTGTGAATGGTTGATATCACTGGCATGCTAAGCTTATTGATTGTGGATGAGGATGCAATATGCAGACAGGACTGCAATTACAATTTATTTCCAGGGTGGCAATTAGAGATTGACTGATATTGATTTTTTATAACCGATACCGATTATTTGCATGTTTACGTGCCCGAAAACCGATATGCAGAACCAATATTTATTCATTATTTCACTTTTGTTTTTTACACAATGATAGCAACACTGAACAAACCATTTTATTTATAACAATTTTGTCAATTTCACTTCCACCTTGTATACAAAACAAAACAACTCATTTATACACCAATAAATGCAGGGTTCTGAAAGATTGCAAAAAAAATAAAAAATAAAGTGCACTGTTACTAAAATGTCTTTTCAGTTTGGTAAAGAAACAGGTAAAACAAATAAAGCACATAAAAATTCTAACAAATAAACAAAAACAGATGCAGTGCTGCAATGGCAGCAATGCGATTCTAAAAATTCGCACAAGATGGTGCCATTTATTGGTGGAGCCGATTATTACAAAACCCATGTCTGATTATGGAAAAACGCTTAAATATCGGGAAAAATATCGTCAGTCCAGGCTAGTCCAGGCTCCTCTGGCTCATCTCAAAACTGGACTACTGCAACACACTACTCTCAGGCCTCCCAGCCAGCTCCATAAAACCCCTTCAGATGATTCAGAATTCAGCAGCACGCCTCGTCTACAACCAGCCCAAAAGAACCCCTGTCACACCCCTCTTCATCTCCCTCCACTGGCTTCCTATAGCTGCCCATATCAAATTCAAGGCTGTGATGCTCACGTACAAGACCTTGTCTGGAACAGTACCCCCCTACCTCAACACTCTCCTTGCGGCTTATGTTCCCTCATGCAATCTGCGATCGGTTAACGACCGACGCTTAGTAGTGTCTACTCAGTGCGGCTCAAGGTCCCTTTCCGGAATCTTCACACTAACTAACCTCAGTGGTAGAATGAACTTCCAACCTCAATCCGGACCGCAGAATCTGTCACTATTTTCAAAAATCAGCTAAAGACACACCTCTTTCGTGAGCACTTAACTAACCCCTAAAATGCCAACCCCACATTATTTTTTTTTTAAAAAACCTCTACTCTGCTCACTTGGCTTCTCTAGAACTCAATTATAAATCTTGCATGGTAGCACTACTTGTATTTTTCTCTGCTTGATATATCGCTTTGCTTGTATTTCCTCATTTGTAAGTCACTTTGGATTAAAGCATCTGCTAAATGAATACATTTAATGTAAATGTAATTGTAGTCTAATTGGCATTTTCAAATGGTCCGTAGAGTGTGAATGGGTGTGTGAGTGTGTGTGTGCATGCAATTGTGGCCTGCGATGGGCTGGCCCCCCGTCCAGGGTGTCCCCTGCCTTGTGCCCAGAGTTCCCTGGATAAGGCTCCAGGCTCCTTGCGACCCTGTGTAGGATAAGCGTTGTGTCATAATGTCTTGTTTTCATGGGTAACTTTCACTACTTAACTAAAATTAACAGAATTTTATTTTCATATAAAAGATACTATGCTGTTTTGCCTGAAAACATTATTCAGTCTCTGTAAATTTGCTGTGGAGTAATGGTTTCAACACAGTTTGTTTTCCTGTGAGTTTTTAATGCACTATATATCCAAAAGTTTGAGTACACCTGGCCATCACAACTATATGTGATTCTTCCCCAAACTGTTGCTACAAATATGGAAGCACACAATTGTATAGGATGTATTTGTATGCTGTAGCATTACAATTTACCTTCACTGGAACTATGGGGCTCAAACTCCTTCATGACAATACCCCTGTGCACAAAGCAAGCTCCATGAAGACATGGTTTGCTATGGTTGGTAAGGAAGAACTGGAATGTCCTGCACAGAGCCCTGACCTCAACCCTACTGAACACTTTTTGGTTGAACTGGAATGCTGACTGCACCCCAGGCCTCCTCACACAACATCAGTACCTGACCTCACTAATGCTCTTATTTCTGAATGACCAAGACCCCACAGCTACGTTACAAAATCTAGTGGAAAGTCTTCCCAAAAGAGTGGAGGTTATTATAACAGCAAAATGGAACTAAATCTGGAATGGGACATTCAAAAAGCACATATGGGTGAGATGGTCAGGTGTCCACAAACCTTTGGCTATATAGTGTACATGACTAACACCATGTAGTTTGATCAGTAATAAGTAAAATATCCTGTAAATAACAAATATTTACAATTAACTAGAATTGGTTTGATGCTTAGTCAATTACATTAGCTACAGGAATCAATGCTAGTCTATCCTGGCATTAGCAAGAGAACCAGACAAGTTAATGTTAGCAAATTAGTAAAGCTACACAAACAATTATATATATATATATATGTATATATATATATATATATATATATATATATACAGTGAGGGAAAAAAGTATTTGATCCCCTGCTGATTTTGTACGTTTGCCCACTGACAAAGAAATGATCAGTCTATAATTTTAATGGTAGATTTATTTGAACATTGAGAGACAGAATAACAACAAAAAAATCCAGAAAAACACACGTCAAAAATGTTATAAATTGATTTGCATTTTAATGAGGGAAATAAGTATTTGACCCCCTCTGCAAAACATGACTTAGTACTTGGTGGCAAAACCCTTGTTGGCAATCACAGAGGTCAGACGTTTCTTGTAGTTGGCCACCAGGTTTGCACACATCTCAGGAGGGATTTTGTCCCACTCCTCTTTGCAGATCTTCTCCAAATCATTAAGGTTTCGAGGCTGACGTTTGGCAACTCGAACCTTCAGCTCTCTCCACAGATTTTCTATGGGATTTAGGTCTGGAGACTGCCTAGGTCACTCCAGGACCTTAATGTGCTTCTTCTTGAGCCACTCCTTTGTTGCCTTGGCCGTGTGTTTTGGGTCATTGTCATGCTGGAATATCCATCCACGACCCATTTTCAATGCCCTGTCTTACGGAAGGAGGTTTTCACCCAAGATTTGACGGTACATGGCCCCGTCCATCGTCCCTTTGATGCGGTGAAGTTGTCCCATCCCCTTAGCAGAAAAACACCCCCAAAGCATAATGTTTCCACCTCCATGTTTGATGGTGGGGATGGTGTTCTTGGGGTCATAGGCAGCATTCCTCCTCCTCCAAACATGGCGAGTTGAGTTGATGCCAAAGAGCTCCATTTTGGTCTCATTTGACCTCAACACTTTCACCCAGTTGTCCTCTGAATCATTCAGATGTTCACTGGCAAACTTCAGACGGGCATGTATATGTGCTTTCTTGAGCAGCGGACCTTGCGCGCGCTGCAGGATTTCAGTCCTTCACGGCGTAGTGTGTTACCAGTTGTTTTCTTGGTGACTATGGTCCCAGCTGCCTTGAGATCATTGACAAGATCCTCCCGTGTAGTTCTGGGCTGATTCCTCACTGTTCTCATGATCAATGCAACTCCACGAGGTGAGATCTTGCATGGAGCCCCAGGCCGAGGGAGATTGACAGTTCTTTTGTGCTTCTTCCATTTGCGAATAATCGCACCAACTGTTGTCCCCTTCTCACCAAGCTGCTTGGCAATGGTCTTGTAGCCCATTCCAGACTTGTGTAGGTCTACAGTCTTGTCCCTGACATCCTTGGAGAGCTCTTTGGTCTTGGCCATGGTGGAGAGTTTGGAATCTGACTGATTGATTGCTTCTGTGGACTGGTGTCTTTTATACAGGTAACAAACTGATATTAGGAGCACTCCTTTTAAGAGTGTGCTCCTAATCTCAGCTCGTTACCTGTATAAAAGACACCTGGGAGCCAGAAATCTTTCTGATTGAGAGGGGGTCAAATACTTTTTTCCCTCATTAAAATGCAAATTAATTTATAACATTTTTGACATGCGTTTTTCTGGATTTTTTGTTGTTATTCTGTCTCTCACTGTTCAAATACAACTACCATTAAAACTATAGACTGATCATTTCTTTGTCAGTGGGCAAACGTACAAAATCAGCAGGGGATCAAATACTTATTTCCCTCACTGTATATATATATATATATATATATATATATATATATATATATATATATATATAAGGCTTATCTCAAAAGCCTACCGCTGTCATTTTGATGTCAGGTTGACAGCCGAGTCAAGAGATTTTGGTTGATAGAAGGTTGTTTTAATGATACTTTCTGGGCTAGAACATCATGACACTTGACTTTGTAGTTTAATGAACATCTGAGTCACATAATGGTGATGATTTGATATGTCAAATACCAAACCACACTCACTTAAATTTAGGATCAGAGAATACACACAGCTCTGTCATTACTGTGCCATCAGTGACACTGACATATGTATTCCTTAAAACACTTGGTAACACATGCTATTAAGCTCGTAGTCATAAATCAGTATACCATAAAATATTAATTGTAGGCATTTTACAACCTATAATAATGTGCTATAAATAATTAATTGATAGCATACAGTATAATCATGTTGTAACACAAGTGTCACTACATTATATTACCATGTGATGTTCTGCACAACCTTGATAGCTAATAAATGACCTGTAACATTTAGTAACAATTATAAAATCATTATAAATATTTAAAATATCATTTAGTGCTTCTAAAAATGACAAGGAAGTTACCTAGTTACCCAAAGTAAGTGCTACATTGTGTGTCCTTGTCATTTTATATATATATATATATATATATATATATATATATATATATATATATATATATATATATATATATTTTTTAGAACAAAACCCCCATTTTTATTATTGTTTTAATGTTCCTTTATCAATTTGACATTTTCAAACTACAGTAATGTGTCTATATGTGTTTTTGTAATGAACTGGAATTAAGGATTTCCATATTACAGGACATTTTATATTTTATGAGGTTAATAGTGGCTTAGAATATAATTAAACAATATTGCAGAAGCATGAGTGTGGTTATACTGAATATCAGCACAGCTGTAATTTGCCATAGGCACGAGCCTGCAGAGTGAGTAGATTATACAAACTATAATGATAAGTTATTCAGTCTACCGCATGATTGTGATGTTGCTTGTATTGCTTTTTATTGTTTTGTTTTTTATTCCTGAAAAGTATTGTTAGCCATGTCCACTGATTATTTTGGTAAGACTACTGTAGTAAGTTCAAAACAGGAAGTGGAATTTTACATGGCAAACACAGACAAGTCGAGTGATACACACATTGAAATGTCCCAGTGAGATTATAATTAATATAGGCACTCATGGAATGCTGTTCAACTAATCAAATTAGTGGACCAGAACTGTTGTATAATGAGGAATATAAGATATCATTAAGATATCATTCACTTTACTTGAAGCACCGAGCAATGACATTTTACATGTTCACAGTGTGCTTTATCATTTTTCACACCTTGGTATCATATGTTCAGTCCATGAATGAACAGTGACACTTGCATTACATCATGATTAAAAGTTTATCTATAAACTAATCATAGCACATTATTAGTGCTTTAGCATTGTTAGAGTTTTTACAATGCTTACAAATAATCAATTCTAACTTAAACAGAGTACAGTTATACAGATTTATGAATAATGGGCTTCATAGAAAGTTACAAAATTTAACATTTGTTATAGTGTAATGTTTGTGATTGTTAAAGCCTCATTTGCTGTGAAACAGCATTATACAACAGGCTTTCATATTGATGTTATTACTATTAAGTGCCAAGACATGATAAACTTTCTTCAAACTAAACTCACCAACATCATGTGACTCTGGCATACCATAAGAACACTGAGCTCAGTCAATTTTAAGCCCATGATTGGGTCTAGACGACAGTTTTTTTTCTAATTCTTGTAACTTGGACCTAGATGGACCTTTCTTCTGTATTAGTATTAATAACGGAATAGATTGCATTGAGATGTATAATAAGCTGGAAATTGAATGTGTTTAGTCCTAATAATAACACGGCTGTATGTCAGCTGACTCGGTTGACAAAATTAAAATCATTACGTCAGTTGATGCCTATTGGATAAATGATTATGGAGGTTTATATTACTTGTCAGGTAACTTGGCAAGTTTTATGTAGGTTACCCCTTTTATTAATATAATTAATTAATTAATTATATATATATATATATATATATATATATATATATATATATATATATATATATATATATATATATATATATATATATATATATTTTTTTTTCAAATTCACCCTTTTTGGGATTTATGAATTTCTACCATTCCGTGAGCTGCCTGTTTAAAGTAACAATAGAAGCACCTGTTGAGCACAAAGAACCAGTAGTGTGGTTTTACTTTTACAGATACAAATTTAATGAATATGGATAGCAAATGTTTCCAAATGCTTAGATATGAAAGTACAATCAAATGTTTTAGGTATGTAGTCTCTGACATAAACTAGACAGAATGAAATAATGAGTATCACCTTCTATAAGAGTATTACCTTCTATAAAAAACACAAAATAAAACTTACTGCACATCCTACACACTACATATTTTAATAAAAAGCTTTCAAAAGTTTAACCCAAAGCTGCCCATTTTGTGAGTTTGGAGCCTAGTTTCTGTTTTCTTTCTTTCTGCGGGTTGCTAAGAAACAGGACTCAAACAGGAAGTAAGCGCAGGAGTAACGTCTTTATTTACACTTAAGTCTATGTATGAGGAGGCAGAAAACAAGGTCTAAACAGAAAACTCGAACTGAAGCAAAGAACATGAAACTTGAACATTTATCCTTTAACTAGAAATGAGGCATGAAGCACTAAACTTAGATCACAACTATGACATGAAACACTCATTTAACTCAGGCATGAACACTCGTTTAACTCAGACATGAACACTCCTTTAGCTCAGGCATGAACACTCCTTTAACTATGGCATGAACACTCCTTTAACTATGGCATGAACACTCCTTTAACTATAGCACAAACACTCATTTAACTATGGCATAAACACTCATTTAACTATAGCATAAACACTCATTTAACTATGGTATGAACACTCATTTAACTATGGCATGAAAACTCATTTAACTATGGCATGAACACTCATTTAACTAGAGCTTGGAACTAGGAACAGGAAACTAGACAGAGCATGGACACATTACCGCCTGGCACCATTATACATTCCGTCTTTCCTCTATTAGTGGCTACTCTAATACTGCCTATCGTGCGCAGCAATGCAAGGGGTTTAAATAACCAGTCACAATTACTTTAATTGCTGACAGCTGGTAACCCTTCAAAACACACCCTCACACCTCCGCCAATAATTGAACCGGGCAGGGACAGAACAGGAACCAAAACAAGTGCACATGTCCATTGTAAACCAAGTCTTAGTGTCCATGCGCACTTCAAGCACGTGCACATGCTCTCCAGCAGACTGTGCACGTCATCGCCGCAGCGCCATCTGCCGGCGAGATCGTAACAGGGTTTCTCGTTTATTATAATGTTTCCATCCATTATCTGTACTGCTTATCCTGCACAGGGTCATGGGGAGCCTGGAGCCTATCCCAGGGGACTCGGGGCATGAAGCCAACCCATCGCAGGGCACAATCACACGCATTCACACACCCATTCATGCACTATGGACAGTTTACAGATACCAATCAGCCAACAATGCATGCCTTTGGACTGGGGGAGGAAACCAGAGTACCCAGAGGAAACCCCTGAAGCATGGGGAGAACATGCAATAGAATATTTATTGAAGCAAAAAGGTTATCCAATGCCAACTGGGCCTGTGTGAAAATATATTTGCCCCCATAGTTACTAATTCCCCAAATCTATGAAACTGCATTCATAATAGGGTTCAGCTGGACTAGATACAACCAGGCCTGATTACTGCAAACCCTGTTCAATCAAATCAACACTTAAATAGAACTTTTTGAACAGCATGAAGTTGGTTAAAAGGTCTTAACCAGTAACACACTATGCCGAAATTGAAAGAAATTCCAAAAATGATGAGGAAGAAGGTGACTGAAACACATCAGTTTTGGAAGGGTTACAAAGCTATTTCAAAGGCTCTGGGACTCCAAAGAACCACAGTGAGAGCCATTATCTCCAAATGGAAAAACTTGGCACAATAGTGAACCTTCTCAGAAGTGGCTGACCTTTGAAAATTCCTCCAAGAGCACAGCAACTACTCATCCAGGAATTCACAAAAGAGCCAAGGACAACAGCAAAGGACCTACAGGCCTCTCTTGCATCAATAAAGCTTACTGTGCATGTGGTTGAGGCACCTGTTAAAGGGTTAACCGACATATTAATATTCCCAAAGTGCTATCACTAACTGATCATAACATCACATTCTTTTAAGGGTGTGATGATTTCCCAGCTACAATCCCTATCATTCTCATTCATAACAAGAGAGCTCTAGTCAAATGATTGTTCCTTTTTATAAGTTAAGTGGCACACAGTGTATCTATCTGCTGATTTATTTGAAGACTTGACAGATAGCCATTAATATCATAGCAATAAAATGTTGGAGAATCAAAATGTGCTTGCTGAGCACTTGTCTGTGTAGGTGAATGTCACCTTTATATCCTGCCCTTCAATGCAATGCCTCTCCCAGAGCTAAACATAACTTCAGGGCTTCACAGCACCTGGACTGATTCTGAATTGGCAAAATCCATCGTGTTCTGTTGCAGCATGGCTGGACAAACCTGACACCGGCACAACCCCCCCCAAACCCCCAATACAATTTCAATCCATATCAATTACGAATGATATACACAACATTTCTGAAAATTAGTACGCTGATGTTATCCATGCGCATGATGGAGGTGATGTGACAGGAACTAAAATCACCTTCTGTTTCTGTTTTTTTCCCTACACTTTTTATTTCACCTTGGTGATCACATGTGACAATGTTCTAAATATAATCCTTGATGATTTTCATGTTTATTCAAGAAATTACTCGACAAAAAAAAATTAATTTGTAATATCATTCCACTTTTAGTAGAAATGTAAAATGAGCCATTTTGATCCAAAATGTGTGCAATGATTAACATGGCTGAATAATCCCTGTCTAACTGCACTAGAGACCTTTGGGATTGCACCACTGCCGTACACAGCTGGCTGGATCACTAGAGACTGCAAGCAAGTCCAGCAGTGCCATCTCCACAAATAACACCCGTCAAAGTGACATGTCTACTCAGTGAGCTGGAAGAGATGAGGCCCTCTCAGGCTACAGAGTAAAAAATAAATAAAAAATAACTAAAAAAGGAAACAGATGCCATAAGTACACCATTATATAAGACTGAATGTGACAAATAGATATTTAGTATTTTCAGATATTTCAAAATATACTTGAAAGTGCATCTAATAATTTTAAAAATCATCCTATAAAAAAGAGCAAACACAAGGCATTTCATATTTAGACTGGCTATAGCTTTGACATTTCACCAATTTGATTAGGATCCAAAAGGGTTAGGTTTAGACTAGACTTTGTAGTGACCAAGTGCTGCTCGCATTTCATCAGTTATAAAAACATTTTTTAACATTATATTTCTTAAAACAAGATTTTATAATATAAAAAAGGCACGGAAAATGAGCATTGGTGATATAAAGCTTTCAGGACCATTTCAGCCAATATCAGGAATAAGTCAGTTAATATCAGTTGCTACCTAGCTACTAAGAGATAAGTTAAGGAAGAAAACACTTTGGGATCGGCTGTTATCAGAAACTAATATAAAATGTGAAAATAATGGTGTGATGTTGCCATTACCACTGCAGAGTTGATTATTTTCATCTATTAAATATCATGGAATATCTGCAAAGCAAGTTAGTTCATCTGATTACTTATGCTAAAGCAGCTATAAGCAATTGTTCCCTCACCAGCTTCTTTATTATAGTGAATAAGATAAAAAAAAAAATAAATGTTACTGAGAAACCATAAAACGCAAACTCTTGGCACACACACTGGAGACTCCTTACACCAATGTAAAATAAATTGCATCCAAATAGTATGAAGACATCATATGAAGACTTCTTTCAATGGCTAAACTGAATTTCTTTCAGTTTGAAAGACATTCCTTATCAAAATAATAAACGACTTAATATGATTCTGTTTGTCTTTCATAAATAATAAAAAACAAATCAATTATTAAAAAAAACAATTCACAGTAGAACATATTTTGACTCTACTGACCAGACCTTATATTCCTTATATTTCCAGCAGAGCAAATCCGTTATTGATAGTGCAGCCAGGAAAAGTAATGCCTAGCACTTCACTTATGTTGCCTACAGCTTGAACAAGTCCATTTGCCAAAATGTGTTTATTATATATCTGGCTGCAGTTTTTAGCAGATATATTTGGATGCATTCTGATTATAATATATACTATTTAGTAGGTTGATTACTTGCTTCTCTCATAAGCTGTTGACTGATGTTGCAAATGTTTACTCATCACTTACAGCATGAAATAAAACAATGATTAGTAGCTAATACTAAAAAAAGAAAATGTATTGTAAAAAAATATTTTATAAAGAAATAATTAACTAAACTACATCTAGCTCTGAAAAAGCTCATTGTGTCACAGTATTCAAAAGTGTGTATAGCCACAGCTTTTAAAATTCTGAATTTGCACAACATATATGAAACCAGGGGTGGAGTATTTGAGACTAGTTACTAGCAGTCTATGAATTCATTAGCCTTTTCCATTATTTTCTCTTTGTTTTATTTCTTGGTTTAATGTACTAACGATGTTCTCTGTGCTTGTGATTCTTGTTTTAATCTTGCTATATCCCCAAGTTTCTTCATTCCATGTATTTTGCCTTTCCACATTCGTGGACTCATGCACGTGGATCGCCAGACTGCTGCGATTATGCAAGGGTGAATTATGAATAAATTTACTATGAAGGCTGGCGAGTCCTCCCTTACATTAGGTCTCCATGTTGTTGTGCAATAGACTTTGCCTCTGGATATGCTCATACTGAAGGAGAAAATTCAGAGAAAATGTGAGTATATACTAAAGCATGGTTCAAAATAATTGTGTATTATATCAGTCCTGCTTTTACTCAGAAATATATTCTAGCATTAAATATATCACTGCTGTTATTGATTACATGATTTTATATCATATAGAAATTGATTCAGATATAATGGGCAGTGTTATTCAAGACTAAATAAAGATCTCCCATGGAAAAAAAGGCTTCTTTATGCTTTCTTCAAAATCTATTTTCCATGTGCAGATGAACTGGGAAGGAATAATGGAAATATCAGTGTCCATATAGAAAGGTAAGTTAGAATAGTGCTAATTATATCCTTCTCTCTCTCTCTCTCTCTCTCTCTCTCTCTCTCACACACACACACACACACACACACACACACACACACACACACATCCATGCCACCTGTGTCCAATTTCAAATGGCAGCGATGATTAATCTTCATTCTCTGCAGCCATATCAAAGGAGTCTGAGGTGATATAGCTGAGGATTAGCCGTGGCCATGTGAGATCTCTTTAATACAGGGAATGCTTAAGGTAAATGATGTTCTTTTGAGTGCAACATTGGTCCCTGAGAAGAAAGTTACATAGAAGATCTGTGAAATAAAACAAATTTAGTCAGGTCTGTCCTTATTGACTTTAAATTATGATTGGACAAAATAATACTTGGTTGCAATTACTGAGATGAACATCATGCATGTTCGAAACCAAAAAAATTCTCAAGCGGTATTAGCCAGCATCTCTTGCTTTTCTTTTATTCTCCACCCTCTCTCTTCTCTAAACCCGTTCCTTGTCTCTACCCTGACAGCTCCTGCCATTTGCAGAACTGAAGGGTCCCTATGAGCTGTGGGAGTGGCCGGTCTGGTGATGTGATCCGTCGCTCAGTATGTTTACTACGGATTCTGCTCTAACCTCAGATCAGACATCTCTGCCTGGAAGACTCACACTCAAGATGGCGTTTCGCTGCAGCCTGATGAAAACAGCTCAAGGTCGTTAGGATTCACTCTGTTGTTTCGACAGGCGTGGAAAAAGGCTTTCAGAATTCAGGCAGCTTTAATCTCGCAATGTCTAAAATGCCTAAAATTACAGTAGAAGTTTCTGCTTTCTTTAATCGTCACTCAAACAACATTTTAACAGTATGCATGCACATTCTTTAATACCAGTGTGAACAGATCATAGGAATCATGACTTCAAAGATTTAAAAAAAATCACGTTATTCATTTCATCTGTTACTTTATATAGACATGAGCTACATACAGCTAGCAATTATGTATGTTTTCTTATTCTCCACACAGTTGTACCACTACATGAGCAGCTTATATAGCCACATAAATTATTGGCCAAGCAATGAATAAATGATGACGGTTCACCAGACACCATGATTCTTCCACTCCTTCTCCTTCCCCCTCCGTCTTACTGCATTTCCCTCCCTCTGTGATAGTTTGTTGTTTGCTGAGGCCAACACCTACATGGCTCTCTCTGTGCGTTAAGCCTTTTTTTATGGTGGTGAAACTGGCACATCACAGCAGCCTTCTCATCAGAAACGCAGGCGGCCGCTCCAGATAAGTCATGCTTCTCACTGATTATGTCACAAAGGGTGTCTCGCTGAGATCATCTGCCTCCTCTCTTCCGCTCCCAAGAGCCTAGCTGAGCATTTTTCTTTACAGCTGTGCTTTTTACAGACTTTAATTGCTTGACAATAACAAAGGGCAACTCGGACAGCTGCGCCAGGCTCACTGGGACGACATTCATATACAGTACAGCATAGCAGAAACGCTGTACCCCTTAATAAAAGCTCAGGAAGGAAAGCGTGTTTTCTCATCTCATCGCTTTTAAAAAGCCTGCTTTAAACCAACATTTAAAAGAGATTAAATTGATGTTGCACTTTAAGACATTAACACCAGAAGCCTTCCTCCAAAATGCTGAAACAGCTCATTTGTTTGGGCAGTCCATTAAGCTAAAAGGACGCAGGAGGTGTCCTTTTCTCCTTCCTCCATTAGAGACATACTTCCACTGATCGTATACTTCAACAGATGTCAAAAAGGATATCACTGGCACTGTATAAAACAGCACACGATATTCATTGCAATGAAGTAAGGAATAGAAGTCAGACTTCAAAGTGGGAACTCTAAATCACAATCTGTCTCCACTTTGGGATCTTCAGGACAACCAGAGTTCAGCCAACTCAAACAGCCATGTGCCTAATATTTATTCACTGGAGAACATTAAATAGCCAGAGCTCATTATTCACCCAGATAAAGAGTCCTTTCTTGCTATCCTTTATCAGTTGTTCATGGCTCTTACTTATACATGCACAGCACACATTTTCAACCATCACACCGAACGTTACATGTTAGTACACAACTGGACATGCTGCTATATGAAAATTGTGAGTATAAAGTGATTTATTCCTCTTATATCTCCCCAGAAATCTGCCAACAATTTCATTTAAAAATGTATTAATGAACAACACATCACAATTTTTATAGTTACATTTAATGGTGTGGAACATCTGAGACAAGTTATTTCTTCTGACTGCTTAGTTATAACACCTATAAACAGTGGTTTCCTCACCAGACTCTCCTTGTTCTCTCTACTGAAGTTATCAAGAAACCTGAAAGTCATATATTGTAAAAAACTACTGACTGTTACAATGTGCTGACATGGAGAATCCTTCCATAAATGTTGAATAAACGTCTCCTTATAGTAAGCTTCACCATATCAATGATTATATGTTTTACTTAAATGTAATTTGTAGCTGGAAATTGTGTGGCATATCCACCATACAAGTCCCTGTTACTACAGAAAGACAACATATTTAAAACGAGTATTTTACCTGCGATTTACCTGTGAGAACCTGTGATTTTTTACACTAACCTCACCTGTTCTCCTGCACATTCATGGAAAGATCCAATCAGCCAATCATGTGATGTGACAGCAGCACAATGCACAAAGTCATACAGACACAGGCCATGTTCTTCAGTTAATGTTCACATCAAACATCAGAATGGGATAAAATGTGATCTCAGTGACTGTTTCTAATATTTCAGAAATGGCTGATCTCTTGGAATTTTCATGGAGTCTTTAGTGTTTCAACAGAATTGTGAAAAAACAAAAAACATCCACTGAGCATCAGTTCTGTGTGTGGAACCGTCTTGTTTATGACAATGAATAAACTGATTTAAGTTGACAAAAAAGCTTAAGTAACTCAAATGTGCAATCTTTACAACTGTGGTGAGCAGAAAAGCATTTCAGAATGCCCAACACATCAAAACTTGTGGCAGACGGCCACAACAGCAGAAGACCGGCGCGGGCAGCACTTCTGTCAGCCACGAACAGGAATCTGAGGCACAGGCTCATCGAAACTAGTTTGATAAAACATCGGCAGGTTTTTTTCAAATTTTCACCTGTCCAGAACATTATTCAACACCTTTTGATCAGTCAGAATTCGACAGCACCATGATATAATTAATAACTTATGTATTTGTAAATATATATATTAGGATCATAATAGTGTTTTATTTAGTATTTTGATTTTCTTCTATCCTAGCTGTGATACACAAAACCTGTCATACATTTTTGCTACTGTAACTGAGCTCAACTGTCTCAGGGCCGTTTAAACGACAAGGTTTTCAACTAAAAACAGAAAACTTTTTATGTGGTTTGGCTGTTCATTTACACGACAATGGCGTTTTGGGACCTGAAAACGCAAACTTTTGAAAACGGGTTTCAAAGTGCAAGTTTTTGAAAACGGTGATGTCATGCGCACGCATATTACGTTTTCAGTCTATAGGTATGCACGCAAGTACTTCAAAACAAGTAGTGTAGATTTACTGCATAACTATACGACCAGCAGAGACGCGTTTGTTACATACACCAAATTATTAACCGACATCTACGTAGGCGAAGGGTATTAAAAATCTTAGAATTATCTTTGTAATTGTCTGTTTTGGAGTATATCTGTATTGTTTTATTGCTAATAAAATATAGAGAGCAGACTGACTGCCAGTCTCTCACTATTTGCACAATTTTATTTTTATCAGTATTTAAAAATTAACGAGCTTTGTTAACAGAATTCTGACCTGGAGCTAAAAAAAGCTCTTTAGCTTTTCTTTAGCTAATAAAAGCTAAAAGATGGGGTTGAAGACAGAAAAATTTCCACAGTGAAAAAACCTTATTGCACATTTCATGTACATTACATTATATTACATTAGGGACATCTCCGCATTTATTAACCATGGAAAATAACCCAAATCTATGCTTGACAAGTGTGAGTTTTCACAAGTCTAACTATTGAGATTCTATGTAACTAGAGACAGAACTTGTTTTGTACTCGATGTAGATAAACCATTGAAATTGTTTGAGAAATGTAAACATTATTGTGCTTTATATCCAGAAAAAACACAGCTCCCTTGATTACTTGTATTTGTTTATAGGGCAGACTTGCCCGGATCAATATGGCAGACATGATGACATGAATGCTTATGTGCGCAGGTGCGTAGTGATTCTTTACAAAGTGACATCGGCAACTACTGGCCTGTCACACATAATATGGCGTTTTTAGTCGTTTTCGCAGATCCGTGTGAACGGGGAACATTTTCACAATCATGTCGTCTGTACGAAAAACTTTTCAAAAACGCAAAGGAAAAACTTTTCCGTTTTTAGTACATCATTGTTGTGTAAACGTCCCCTTAGTCACTATACACCCTTGTCAGATAATTAATATCTAAAATGTGACACTCCCTCCACCCCGCCCATATTTAAGTGTTACCTTTTTTTATCTGTTTATCTAAAAATAGAATTATATGTACATAGCAACTCATAGCAGCTCCCTAAACTTATTCTTCAAAAGCCATATAGTCTTGAACGCAGTTTATAGAAAGCAAATGTTCAGTCAAGAATGATGATCAGCTTTGAATGCCTGTGGCCTGCCTCCATGAACCCACAGAGAATTTTGTCATCCTGTCCAACTGAGTTTTAAATGAAGCTGGTGGTACTCTAATAATTAAACACTAGGTCAGAGCTGCTTGATTAAAACGGAACCACAGTCACCGACAAAATATCTAGCTGGATTTTTACAAAATGGAAAGTGTATTTTTTTTCCTTCTACAACATCCAAATTGATTTTAGTCTTACTGAGTTCTTAAATGCTTTGAAGACACTTACATTGTAAATGTTTGTAACTTCAAAACACTCTTCTGGGCACTACACGAATGGAGTGAATGTCAGTGGAATTGCATACTGTGTACTAGACTATAAACCTTTGCCCATATTTTACTGAAGAGAGTATCAGATGTGCACTTGACATATAAATGAAAGAGAAAAAGATAAGGTAGTGAGAGAAAGAGAGAGTGGTGGAAGGTTTTCAGAAATTTAGGCTGACTATAATGAATCAGCATCCCAAGGAAAATTTAAAGAGACAAATTTATTTATGTACATTTGATCCATGGCTAAATTCAGGTAGGTAACAACGTGGGGATGGTACTTATATGTGTTATGTGTTTATAAAATAAAAAAAAGAAGAAAAAACACATTACAACAGACACCCCGTTGCACAGCCGAATTAACTGTCAATGTGGAACAAGACTAAATGTGGACGACAACCAAAGTGTCAAAACTGTTAAAGAGACTTCCATTTCATTACATTCTTATGGGAGTTCATTTCCTCATTAGTGCCAAAATTCCCATTCCTCAAGTTACTGTTGTTATTCACATTCATGAATGACAAGAAACTACAGTCTGGGCTTTCAACATCCTATTTTCCTCAGCAGTGAGGAAAAAAAAGATGTACAGAGAGGTAAGCCAAGTCAGCATCTCCTCTGGGAGGTTTAACCATGTAGAAAACATCTTGGAGCTGGGTGTCTCAGCAGGACTGATTCACTAGACAGCATCTCTCATTCCAGCGAAACGGGGATGACAGAGAAATGCCATACGCTGTAACACACAGCTACTTCTGTCAGAAACTCCCCGGTTAGATTACCTGAAATCAGGTCCATCATTCCGCTCCCAACACCAACCCACCAGAGAGGAATTGACATCTGCATCACTGGTGTCAGAATGGGGAATGTTAATTAAAGGGGGGGGTGTCTGACATCACCTGCTCACTTGCATTAGGTGAGAACATTCCAAAACCATGCCTTTCTGATGCCTCGGGGGATTAGACGTCAGCTGTCATGTTTCATAAATCTGTTCCTCATGAGAAATTTGAATTAAAGGGGGATTAATGTGATGAGATAGAAGTGTCTCATGTTAAAAAGTGTTAAAAGCCTCAGCAGGTTTAAGAAGATGCTTGGAGAAATTTGACTTCATAAGACATACACAGTTTAGACTCTAACCGGTACGGGTACAGTTCCGGATACAGTAGTGCACTCAGAAAGCATTGATGAATATGAGACGATAGATTCAAGTCTCAGCTTTTATTTCATGATATTTACATCCAGGTGTGTTAAACAACGTAGAACGTGGCATCTTTGGCGGAAGACCATCCAATTATTAGGTGAGCAAAATTATTGGAACAGATACACTTAAAGTAAATTAAAGCAAATGACATATCCATCCATCCATTTTCCATACCGCTTATCCTACACAGGGTTGCAAGGTAGCCTGAAGCCTAACCCAGGGAACTTGGGCACAAGTTAGGGGACACCCTGGACAGGGTGCCAACCCATTTCAGGGCACAATCGCACACACGTTCACACAGTATGGACAATTTTGGACAATCAGCCTACAACACATGTCTTTGACTGAGGGAGGAAACTGGAGTACCCAGAGGAAACTCCCAAAGCATGGGGAGAACATACAAACTCAGTGCATAAGTCGGAGGTGGGATTCGACCCCCCGACCCCGGAGGTGTCAGGCAAATGTGCTCAACACTAAGCCATAGAAATATAGAGGCCATATTACAAGATGCAAATCACTTATCAGCAGTAAGAATCAAAAAGTCAGATTTGAATTCACAAAGAAATACAGAGATGAGCCCCAAAGTTCTGGAACCAAGATTAACCTCTACCAAAGTGATGGAAAGGCCACACTAATATTGAGACAATATTTTGATAGTCTATTGACTACCTCAGTATATTGAACACGGACAAAATTTCACAATTTTAAACTGTTCTTATGCCCAGGTTTGACCATGCGTTTCCTCGCTTTTCAACTTTTGACATCTTTTCACAGTACGTCAATAAAATGAATTAAAGAAAAAAGTAAACTTCTTAAAGCTAGGGAACAACTGGAGTCAGCCAAGGGTAGCCTTTCATAAACAAGCAAGATGGAAAAAACTTAGTAAAAATGATGGTGGACAACAACAACAACTATTATTATTATTATTATTATTATTATTATTATTATTATTATCCATGTTGAGATTCCAATGCATATCCGTAAAGCCATAATGAAAAAAGTAGATCTATACTCAAATAACCTTTGTCTACTGAAACTTACACTGTGGCAGTTCAGGAAAATACAGTGAGGGTGATATGAGATGTAGGGGAACGTGAAGAATTGAGAGAAGAAGGAGAGATAAAGAAGTAAATAGAGCACACAGGTAAGAGCAGAGAAACATATAACATGATGCCAGAACAAGATAGGAAGGACGTTTATAAGATTATGTCTGTTTGTGATGTTTGGAACACAAACCTTCACTAATACTGTTCATGAATACATATTAGCTTAATGTTAAACTAGCATAATTTCTATAAAAGGAATTCCATATACTGAGGAAGTATATCCTTAATTCTGAAGCACGCTTTTATTAATGTTTTTACTAATTAGACTGCCTCCCTGCCAAAGTGATCTTTTGAAAGCTTTCAGTCCCTGCCCTTGCCAAAATCTATGCTTGCCGCATTATTAAAAGCAACGTGGTCTGAAATGTTTCTTTAGAGTGGTGCCTTTTATTTCTTCCTTTTTTTTATTTAGCTTTTCTAAATCCAGGGGTTCTCACAAGTTTTACAGGCCCCTTTAGATTTATTTTATGGACAGAAAGCAACTATTTGGATGTTAGCCTCATTATTTATATGCATATATAATATTATAATTAATGTTATACATAATATACTATTTTGGCAATTAATTGGAGGTATAGAGCTTTTTATTTCTGAATACATTCCGAACAAGTTGACAGTATTCATAGGCCAACTTCTTTTAAGTTACTGAGGTTTGATCATAGGGTAATTTCCTATTATTATTATTATTATTATTATTATTATTATTATTATATTTAAGTTTTACTGTAACAAAGTTTAAGCACTGCACACCAATCACTATACAAGAAAGGACAGACATGTACCAAAATAGATAATGTTTTTTTTTTTTTTTTTAAATGTTCATTTTACTAAATAAAATACTAATAAAGTATGATCTAACTGTTACCCATCAGCTGTATTTTATTTCTGCATTGCTGAAATTACTTAATTTGAATGTGTACCAAATCAGTTCCATGTGATTGAAGTGAGTTACAGTAACACAGTTTGTTTTCATGCATCCAAAATGATTTGATCATGTATTTTCAACGGCCTGATTAAACTCTGCACTCTCACCTGAGCTGATGATCAAACCCAGTACCACTATGCTAGTCTACCTTAAGGTAATACTATAGATATAGTTCTCATCTGTGCCAACATTCTCACAAGATTTCATAATGTAATTAGTTTACGTTAATTCTATGTGAATTGATCATGCTCACTTTACATAATTCAATCTAGTAATTCTAGCGATGTAATCACACTTTAATGAGAAACTTAATATATTTTAATATAAACTGTATATGATATATCCTCTTAAATCTGACAGATCACATATTCCCTTTTTTCACTGTGATCTCCCGAATTGTCCCAATGACCACATTACGTCGGGTGTTCTGGCAGGCTATAAATATGCCCTGAGGTAACATTGCTATTTTCTTTATACAAAAGCTATTTTTGCACAATAGTCAGATACCAACATCTACACTACTAGAAAGCCTGAAAAAACAGCCTACACCAAATCAAATTTATTGACTAGTCAAATCTACTAAAAATTATAGTGATAAAAATTTCCAGTCTGTGGATGGATTATCTTTGCAATGCAAGGTTAATTGTGGCAACAACAAAAGATTGTTAATGAATCATGCATCCAAAGGGACTCTAGGGAACCAAAAATGGTTTTTCTATGTCATTTCCCTAAAGAAACACTTTCTGGTAAATTTATTTCTAGAAGCGTGCAGTCAAACCAGTCACAGAAAAAATGCTGTGTTGTAAGCATGATGTGTAGCTCATTAAAACATTGTAATTGTTGGCATTTTGCTGTGGCATAAATGGAATAACACACTCCAGACCATGTGGTTAAATGAAAATAATTGACTTTGGGGTGGTAATGACATCACCCCAGTGTGAATTACTTTCATATAACTGTGCAGGCCTGTCATGTATTATTCCTTACATAATCAATTGTTGATACAAATACTTTAACACAGTTATTTACACTCCATCATCCATTCATTCATTAATTTGCTCATCTTTAGTAACGGTTCTATACAGGGAATTATTGGCACGAGGTGACAATACACCCTGAATGGTTTCACAGGGAAAAAATTGCAGGCAACTTATTTGCAGCACCTTCAACACATGAATCAAAGTACAGCTCAATATATCAGACTTTCACTTCAATGCTTCGTATGCCACGATCCACACCAGAGTAATTTAACCTTGTTCACCAGTCTATTTGAATAAGATCAATATGTAATAAATAATTTTACAGATTTTATAAACCTACTGAACATAGCCCACTTCATGCGTAAAAATGTGACATGAGCATGGTTAAACTCCAGTGACATACAGAAAAATCGAGTGAAAGTTGAAATATTGATATGCATTGTTTGCTTTGACAGAACGTTGATATTAATCATATAGAAGGTGCTGCAAATAAGCTGCATGTAAACCTTTTTTTTTCCCTGTGAGACTGGATTGGTACAGTTTCATCCCACTTTTTTGTTCAGTTCTGGCTACAAGCGAACCTAAACTTTAGAACAAATAGCTATACAATGGTGAATACCTGGAAAAGGCAATGAAGAAAATTACTCCACTTCTATCTGAATGCTCTTATATTCTAGGATTAAACGAAGGCTATCATAGTATAATTGTCACAAATCGGATGGTTGAGCCAGAAGCAGTTGCAGACGCAGATAAGGACATTTATTTAAAGAAACGTACTAAGAAACAAATACACTATAACAACCTTGAAACACCCTGTGGCAAGAAACAAACATCGAGACATGAACAACGGGAGTCTAAGACAACGAAAGACAAACTAATGGTGCAGACAAGGACTATTTATACCCATGAGTGCTCATTAACCAAAACATGAATCAGGTGCAGGTGGTCATGTGACAACTAGTGCAGTGCAGTGGCTGATGGGAAGTGGAGTCCAGAGTTTCCCGATACGTGACAGAACCCTCCCCCAAGGGCGCCTCCATCTGGTGGTCCTGGCCCCCTGGAGAAAATGTCCCCCGCAAAACCAGGAGGCCGGGCGGCTTCTACAATGGCACAGGGGGGCTGAGATATTTCCTCGGCAGAGCATGACAGCGGCGCGACGTCCCCAGCTGAACTGGAAGGCCGAGAGAAGTCCCCCGTGCGGCCAGGGAGAGGAGCGTGGGTCTCCTCGAAGCAGAAGGGGGGAACGCTAGTTGCCATGGAGCAAGCGGGCTGAGCGACGACCTCAGCTGAGCGGGGAGCCTGAGCGACGACCTCAGCTGAGCGGGGAGCCTGAGCGACGACCTCAGCTGAGCGGGGAGCCTGAGCGACGACCTCAGCTGAGCGGGGAGCCTGAGCGACGACCTCAGCTGAGCGGGGAGCCTGAGCGACGACCTCAGCTGAGCGGGGAGCCTGAGCGACGACCTCAGCTGAGCGGGGAGCCTGAGCGACGACCTCAGCTGAGCGGGGAGCCTGAGCGACGACCTCAGCTGAGCGGGGAGCCTGAGCGACGACCTCAGCTGAGCGGGGAGCCTGAGCGACGACCTCAGCTGAGCGGGGAGCCTGAGCGACGACCTCAGCTGAGCGGGGAGCCTGAGCGGCGTCCACAGCTGAGCGGGGAGCCTGAGCGGCGTCCACAGCTGAGCGGGGAGCCTGAGCGGCGTCCACAGCTGAACAGGGCAGCGGGACAGCCTCCTCGGCTGTGCAGGGCAGCGGGACAGCCTCCTCGGCCTGTCCCTCTGAGGTCGCCATGTTGACCTCAGGGGAGAGCTCCACAGCTGAACAGGGCAGCGGGACAGCCTCCTCAGCTGTGCAGGGCAGCGGGACAGCCTCCTCGGCCTGTCCCTCTGAGGTCGCCATGTTGACCTCAGGTGAGAGCTCCACAGCTGAACAGGGCAGCGGGACAGCCTCCTCAACTGTGCAGGGCAGCGGGACAGCCTCCTCGGCCTGTCCCTCTGAGGTCGCCATGTTGACCTCAGGTGAGAGCTCCACAGCTGAACAGGGCAGCGGGACAGCCTCCTCAGCTGTGCAGGGCAGCGGGACAGCCTCCTCGGCCTGTCCCTCTGAGGTCGCCATGTTGACCTCAGGTGAGAGCTCCACAGCTGAACAGGGCAGCGGGACAGCCTCCTCAGCTGTGCAGGGCAGCGGGACAGCCTCCTCGGCCTGTCCCTCTGAGGTCGCCGTGTTGACCTCAGGTGAGAGCTCCACAGCTGAGACTTCCCCGTAGGCCTCAGGCTGGAGCTCTGCTGTCCTCATTGCCCCCCCAAAAAAAATTTCTGGGCCAGCCTTCACCTCTGGACTGTGCAGCAAGGTGTGCCTCCCCTGCAGTGGAAAGCCCCAGATGCTCAGGTTACTTTGCTGGCTGTGTCACAAGGCGGACTGTGGCGTGAGCGGAGCTTGGCGATGCGTGTCGGCGGACTGTGGCGTGAGCGGAGCTTGGCTGTGCGTGTCGGCGGACTGTGGCGTGAGCGGAGCTTGGCGGTGCGTGTCGGCGGACTGTGGCGTGAGCGGAGCTTGGCGGTGCGTGTCGGCGGACTGTGGCGTGTGGCACAATGTGGTAAAGTACTCCGCTAACATTGGTGGCATCCTGACGCCCCAGATATCCATCTTGGCGCTCTGCTGCTCCTGATTGTAGGTCTTTCGTTCTGTCACAATTGGGATGGTTGAGCCAGAAGCAGTTGCAGACGCAGATGCAGATAAGGACATTTATTTAAAGAAACGTACTAAGAAACAAATACACTATAACAACCTTGAAACACCCTGTGGCAAGAAACAAACATTGAGACATGAACAACGGGAGTCTAAGACAACGAAAGACAAACTAATGGTGCAGACAAGGACTATTTATACCCATGAGTGCTCATTAACCAAAACATGAATCAGGTGCAGGTGGTCATGTGACAACTAGTGCAGTGCAGTGGCTGATGGGAAGTGGAGTCCAGAGTTTCCCGATACGTGACAATAATTCAAGCTTTGAACTTTTAGACTGAGGTTTTATTGCATGCTTTTATGCAATGGTCCTCTTAGGTTCTCTCTCTCTCTCTCATATATATATATATATATATATATATATATATATATATATATATATATATATATATATATATATTTTCCCGGCCCACACGCCTCCACATGCCGAAGTGTCCTTAGGCAAGACACTGAACCCCAAGTTGCTCCCAATGGCAAGCACGAGTGTGTATGAGAATGGGTGAATGAGAAACAGTGTAAAGTGCTTTGTAGAACAGCTAAGGTTAAAAGGCGCTATATAAGTTTACGCCATTTACCATTTACATCCGTTGATATACCAGTGTTCTATTAGCCACACACTGATAAAACCTAAGACTATTTAAATGGATAAGTTGAAAAAGTGAAAAAAAACCGAAATTGCGAAAATTTGACGACTCTAGGGGGCCACAAAGGGATGCATCCTACACTAGGGGCACCTCACACTGAAAAAGTTTGAGAACCAATGGTTTATTATATTTAAGATTTACTCACTCTCTACCCCCAGGGAGGCTCTTCTTCTTATTCTGCACAGGTATAGTAAATAATACGTTCAAAACTGTCTGCTTCTGCCACTACCTTATCTGCTAATAACAGTGTCCTACATATACACATCACAATTAGACATAATTGATATTTTTTCAGAATAACAGACTTGTGGTCCAAACAGGGCAAAGAAAAATACCCTTCAATACATTTAATAGAAAAAAAAATCAATTTACAATTGGCAATATTACTCAGAAAGAAGTCATGTCTTCTTCACTGGATTTTAAACAAAAGATCCAAAGGTCTTTTTGCACTGTCTCACTCTATCATCTACCCTTATTGTTTGTGCTGTCCCAAAGAAAAAAATTATTTACTCTCAAATTTATTTACTTGTTCCAAACTTATATTTTGTTATGTTTTCATTGAAACATGGAGGAAATTCGAAGAATGTTTACACAGCTATACTATAAAAGCAGCCCATACAACACAAAGCTCTTGTATGGCCACTTGGATTATAGATTTTATGGTGTCTGTATAGTGCACCTTTAAATTCATGATCACTACTTTCTGCCTTTTTATGTAATAGAGCTATAATAGCATGGAAAAGAGTGGAAATAAATCTTCTTTCATGTTATGAAAAGTAACAGTATTTGGGTTTGGAATGACATATGGGTAAGTAAATGATAACAGACTTTTCATTTGTAGGAAAACTATGCCTTTACCTTTTTGAGCACATACCTGACAAGAACATATCAAAATACAATGGCTGCTGACACTTGGGGTTTATTGTCCAAAAAAAGAAAATTAAAAAAAGAAAAACAGTTGAAGAACTAGATTTGTAAACAATAATTTTATTTTAATAAATGACTCTGTCCTAACCTGAACCTAAAAATACAACTGAGTCATAGCTATACCTTTAACCCTATTCTACAGGGTGTCCCAAAACTCTCCATACATGGAGCTTCATTATGTATGCCAGTACCACAATGGTTGTGGCTTCGTCAGCAGATGTTCGCGGACATCTTCTTGGTTGGTCTGAAACACTTCCATTCTTCTTTTAATTTGTTAATTAGTTTGACAACAATGTCGTATGTGATGTTGCTTGCCATGTTTCCTGTTAAAGTCCATCGTGACAGCTTCCCGATCCATGAGAATGATTTCAATACATTGTTCTTTTGTCAAAGGCATTCATAAAGGCTACAATACTTTTTTTTTTTTTTTTTTTTTACAATTTGCCCCATCCTGATTTTTTCTGTTTTTGGGTATATCTCATACTAAATAAGTTTAGATTTTCAAACGAAATACAACATAAAACAAAGGCAACCTGTGTAAACACACAATAAAGTTATTTATTTATTTATTTATTTATTATTGATGCAAAAAAAAAAAAAAGTTATCCTACACCTATCGCCAATGTGAAAAACTAATTTCCCTCTTAAACTTAAAATCTGGTTGTGCCACCTTTAGCAGCAATAACTGCAACCAAACACTTCCGAGATCAGTCTTTCACTTACTTCTAGGACCAGAACCTACTCCTATGCTATGGATCATTGTCTTGATGCATAACCTAGTTGCGCTTGAGTTTCAACTTATGGACCGAAGACTGGACATTCTCCTTTAGGATTTTCTGGTAGACAGCAGAATTCATGTTTCCCTCAATTATTGCAAGTTGCTCAGTCCCTGATGCAGCAAAGCATCCCCACACCATCACACTTCCAGCACTGTCCTTGACCGTAGGTATGGTGTTCATTTTCTGGAATTCTGTGTTTGGTTTCACCAGATGTAACGGGATCCCTGTCTTACAAACAGTTCCACTTTCGACTCATCAATCCACAGAACATTCTCACAAAAGGTTTGACGATCATAAATGTGTGTTTTTGCCCAGTGTCTTTCTAGGAAGGTTCATTACCATGCTAACTTTTTCTATTTGGAGATAATGGCTCTCACTGTGGTTCTTTGGAGTACCAGAGCCTTTAAAATAGCTTTGTAAACCTTCCCAGACTGATGTACTTCAATCATCTTCTGGAATTTCTTTCAATTTCAGCATAGTGTGTTACTGGGTAAGACCTTTTAACCAACTTCATGCTGTTGAAAAAGTTCTATTTAAGTGTTGATTTGATTGAACAGGGTTTGTAGTAAACCAGGCCTGGTCTAGTCCAGCTGAACCCTATTATGAATGCAGTTTCATAGATTTGGGGAATTAGTAACTAAGGGGGCAAATACATTTTAACACAGGCCCAGCTGATATTGGATAACGTTTTTGCTTCAGTAAATAACATTATCATTTAAAAAAACTTGTATTTTGTGTTTAGTCAGGTTGCAAACAATTTAATATAATGTTGTATACAATTATGTTGAATTTTGTTTAAAGATCTAAATCTATTTAGTATGAGATATACCCAAAAACAGAAGAAATCAAGCAAATACTTTTTCACAGCACTGTATTGAACAAAAAAAACACATAATATAAACTAAGCATGAAAAATTTTGGAAGATATTTTGCTAAAAAAATGTTAATTTCCCATATGTATGGAGACTTTTGGGACACCCTGTAGTTTAAGTCTGAGAATGATAACTCTCTCACTTTGAGTTTTATCAATAATTTTCTTAGACAAGCGAATTTACTAGAAGGCTATCAGGAAAGCTAGGTTACTTGACTCGTCACATTGACAATAACACATTACATAACATGAATCATGTAAACGTTTGCTTCCCTGGATATTACTGTCGGTCATTTAACATGTCTATCAATTTCAAGTGGTTTTATTGTCATTTCAGCCATATACAGTTGGTACAGTACACAGTGAAACGAAACAACGTTCTTCTAGGACCATGGTGCTACACAAAACAACACACTAACCACATGAGACACAGAACTAATAAGATCCACAAACATTCTACATAAAGTCCACGTGCAGACATGTGCTAATAACACAGGACAGTACAGTAACTACTAAAACAGGTACTAAAAATAGGTACAGTAAGTGACAGTGTAGCATGGAAAAGAACACAGTTTTAGTGTGGAAGTGTCTGATCGTAGAACAATTGCACAGTTGTATTGTAAAAGAATGAAACTTGCTCTACTTACTTTACATCTTACCTCACAGGTTTTCCCAGTAAAAACTGATGTGTCATGCGGGTTCTGTGAACAGTAAATCTCACTGACAAGCAATGCTATACCACCAAGACAGAGCACCCCAAAAATGTACATTTTAAAACTTATTGTCCACCTAACAACATACATAATGGATTGCAGCAGAGCAGAGCTCTGTTTGATTATCGGAGGGTTGATTATTAATGTTGTAAGGAGAGAAGACACTAGACCACAGTGTAGTACTGCAGGGCTATGAGAGGGAAACACGGCTGTAATTCAGCATTTCTGATTGCTTAACAAATAATGAGAGTCATTACTAAAACGTTGACCTTTCAACCAAAAACCCCTGCTTGAAAAAAAAGGCATAAATATCACTGAAATGTTGGTGATTAGCAGGCTTTACTGAGCAATTTGGCAGAAATGAGTCACAGTTAGCCACATTAAATGATGACGGTTATTATGAAAATACCCTAATTTCTGCTACAGTTAACCGAGAAGGCAAGTGAACATCCCGAACCCTGTAAATGTCAGCAAGTCTTGAGGGACCTGCCCCATAATAATAGTTCAACGGTTCCAAATCAGTTTCTCGAGTCAGCACAAGCTCTGGCTCTGCTTCGAGAACAACACACAATGCCATCTAACAATGGTGTAATTTCTGTGCTGGTGCCAAAGCGTGTATTTTTTTTTTTTTTTTTTTTTGTGCAGGGGTTTGCGGCTCTGTGACTATTTACCACTTATCTGTCTGTACACAAGTGTAGTGCATATCTTTATTTGGTATGCTCTGTCATGTAGAGCTCAGTGTGGTGCACCTGCACAGCACAGGGGGTTGTTATTATTTATATCTGTTGCTGAGAATAAATAAACAAATCATTCATGGTGGGAGGAGACAATGCCATCCATCCAGACTAAACAAGAAGCAGTGTGACACCTCGGCTGCATAACTACACCAAAGAAACATAAAGTCAGTGCAACTCAAGCTGTGGGTAATTGGACAACTCCCAATTGCAGATTTGTAGAGGACGCTTTTGATATTTCTGACAATATCACAAGCTACACGCCCATGCTGTGTTCTGTTCAATGAAAGACAAAACCTACAAGCTTGTTCCACTTAAGATATACTGTAACATATCTCATTACGAGATATTATTATTATTATTATTATTAGTAGTAGTAGTAGTAGTAATAGTAGTAATAGTAGTAATAGTGGTAGTAGTAGCAGTTTTTTTTAGAAATAGCAGTGTTTTCTAGAAACGCTATCAGAGAATATCCATGGAGAATTTCTGCCATTTTCATTTAGCTATTTATTAAAAAAATTAAATGGTTATAGTTCTTTGCATTTCCATTCTACATTATATGGACAAAAGCTTCTGGACACCTGCTAGGTCTACTCATGCCACAAAATCAATTTCCCATCTTGCACTGTGGCCTACAAACCTGGCCGCCATGGACTGCAATTCCCAGAACACTCAGACATTGACACGATCATTCTCACCTTCATTTTGATCAGGCACACCTGCATCCCATCCACAGCGCAATCACAGCCACAGTATAAAGGAACTCTCATTGCACTCACTCATCATAGAGTATATGCTACATTTCTTGTGTTTGTGATGATACCAAGCCTGCTTATATCTCTGCTTGTGTTTCTGTTATTGTGTTTACAGATGTTGTCCTGCCTCTGATACACTGTTTGTTGATCACCCGGACTTTTGCTGATTTACTGATCCTGAGTTTTGCTTACATTTTGGATTTGTCTGCCCCGATTGTAAATAATTACCTCTACCTACATTTGCATCTGTCTGCCCATTCCTCACATGACAACACCTGAAAATCATACCCATATGTGGGTCTTTCTCAAACTTCTGCTACAAAATTAGAAGTACACAATTGTATAGGATGTAGTCGTGTGCTGTAGCATTAGCATTTCCCTTCACTGGAATTACAGGGCTCAAACCTGTTCGAGCATGACAATGCCCCTGTCAGACATAGTTTGCCAAGGTTAGAATGGAAGATCTTGAGAGGCCAGCACAGAGCCCTGACCTCAACCCCACAGAACACCTTGGCACGAACTGGAACACCAACTGCACCCCAGGACACCTAGTCTAACATCAATGCCTGACCTCACTAATGCTCTTGTGGCTGAATGAGCACAAATCCCCATAGCCATGTTCCAGTGGAAAGCCTTCCCAGAAGAGTGGAATTTATTACAACAACTAAGGGGGACTAAATCAAAAATCAGATTTCCAGAAAGCACATATGAGTGTGATGGTCAGGTCTCCGAACCCTTTTGGCCACATAGTATATGTAGACAGTCTTTTGATGCATGAATTATTATTTTTTTTAAGTAAAAGTATTAAGAACAGCAACAATAAATGTACAATTTCTAACAGCTCACTCAACAACAATACTGCAGAGACACTTAAGAAAGCATTTAGTAAAGTTTCTTCTTTTTTAATTCAACAGTTCCTCTACTGATTCCTGTAACTAAGACTAACTGTGACATATTTTCATACTTGGTGAGGATGGGACTCGTTCTACATAAATTCATGCCTCTGCAATGCCACATTTTCCATCCATTTTCTGTACTGCCTATACTACACTCCGGGCATGAAGCGGGCAGTACCCGGGACGGAGTGCCAAACCGTTGCAGGATACAATCGCACACACAATCACACACTACAGACAAGTTAGAGATGCCAATCAGTCTACAGTTCATGTCTTTGGAGTACCTGGAGGAAACCCCTGAAGCACAGGGAGAGCATGCAAACGCTGCACACACAGGGCAGAGGTGGGAATCAAACCTACAGCCCTGGAGGTACAAGGCAAATGTGCTAACCACTAAGCCATTGTGCCCCTTGGAGTAGTTTTTGTCACAAATATATAAAAATTCACAGAGAAAATGTGAAACATTGACTATATAATGAAGAATGCTTGATTTTACAATTCTAGACAACTAACATCATAGATTTATCATCATACTAAAATCTCTGTATTTGTGTTCTATGGAAAATAACTGAATGCAATCTATAAGGGTATAAACATTTTCTCACTGAGTTGGATTTTCAGCCTATGATAATTAAAAGACATTTGCACCATATATTCAGTATGACATACTCTAACTTTCAAACATCCTCTTCCAGCTCTTCAGAATATATAGCAGATTGCTTATTAGATATGTTTTCCTGAGGACAATTGGCTGAATACAAAAAATAATATACCTAGCAGCAAAACACTACCAAGTGGAAGCCCTGATTGTCATAGTTCCTGTTTTTACTATTTATTATTCCTACACTGTCACACTGCTTTTGAGATGTCCTGGATGCTAATCTTCTCTGTGCAAGATATAACCTGTAACCGATATGCATTTCCCTAAAGTCTTCCTGTTAACCTTCTCTGTCCGAGTCCCTCTTTAAACTGTGTCATCATCTCAAGATTAGACTACAGGCTAACACTTTATTTGGACAGTCCACTGTAGATAACAGTCAACAAGCCATCTGTACACTAATATACCACACTGCTCTTGACTTCTCGAATCTCTGACAGTAATGCTAGCAAATCAGAGACTTACTGTATATTAATGCACTCATTGTAATGTTACTGTTTCTATGATAACAATTAATTCAAATGGACTTATACGGCAGATGTGCCAAAAAAAATGTTCTTAAAATTTTGATATGGTGAAGCTTTCAGTGAGTAGATGTTTATTTAACATTTAAGTGTATAAGAGGTCTCCAGTTAAAGGGCTACAGGAAAGTCTTCAGGGCGGAGGATTTTCAGCTTTCCAGTTTCACTGTAACATGACAAGATGTGTTTTTTTTGTTTGTTTTTTTGTTTTGTTTTGGTCTTATAAACTTTAAAAGAGATTAAAAAAGACAGGCTGGTCAGGGAATGACTGTTTATAGCTGTTATAAGTGATGACAGGAACTAACTTATCTCACAGATGTTTCACGAAATTAACTGTAACTGTCAATGGACAAAACAGACAACATGAGATTCGTTAATAAATTAAAGACTGTAATTGTCAGCAAATTGCTGTGGCATACACCAATCAGCCATAACATTAAAACCACTGACAGGTGAAATGAATAACATTGATAATCTCATTACAATGGCACCTGTTAAGGTTTGGGATATATTAGGCAGCAGGTGAACAGTCAGTTCTTGAAGTTGATGTGATGGAAGCAAGAAAAATGGGCCAGACAACTATACTGGCTATAATAGAAAGGTGTCAGAACACACAATGCATCGCAACTTGCTGTGTATGGGGTTGCATAGATGCAGACCAGTTAGAGTGCCCATGCTGACCAAAAGTGCCTACAGTGGGCATGTGAGCAGAACCGGACCATGGAGCAATGGAAGAAGGTGGCCTGGTCTGATGAATCATGTGTTCTTACATCATGTGGATGGCCGGGTGTGTGTGCATCACTTACCTGGGGAAGAGATGACAGCAGGATGCACTATGGGAAGAAGGCAAGTAGGTGGAGGAAGTGTTATGCTCTGGGCAATGTTCTGCTGGGAAACTTTGGGTCCTGGAATTCATGTGGATGTTTCTTTGACACATACCACCTACCTAAATATTGTTGTAGACCAAGTACCACCCCTTCATGGCAACTGTATTCGCTAATAGCAGTGATCTCTTTCAGCAGGATAATGTGCCTTGCCACACTGCAAAAACTGTGCAGGAATGGTTTGAGGAACATGACAAAGATTTTAATATTGACCTCCAAATACCCAGCTCTCAATCCAATTGAGCATCTCTGGGATGTGCTGTACAAACAACTCCAATCCACGGAGACCTCACAACTTACAGGACTTAAAGTATCTGCTGCTAATGCCTTGGTGCCAGATACCACAGCACACAGAGGTCTTGTGGAGTCCATGCCTTGACGGGTCAGAACTGCTTTGGTGGCAAAAGATGGACCTACACAATATCAGGCAGGTCGTTTTAATGTTATAGCTAATTGGTGTAAGAACAATAATATTTTGTGATAAAAAGAAAAGGTATGTAATTTGGACCTTCCAATGCCCTCTGGGAGTTTAAGGAGTTAATACAGAACTTTAACTGAGCACATCTTGCCTAGTCAAGCTCAATATTATCATGCATGTGTTGCACTGTATATAATATTAGAAGATTATTATTATTATTATTATTATTAGTAGTAGTAGTAGTAGTAGTAATAGTATTTATATACTGTATTAATGCCAATTTCTTGTTGTTCTTGTTATCCTGGCATGCATAAAAATGTTCACACTTCAGGTTCCAGTTCCTCACAGGGATCCTGTGCACATTTGCACTGTGTAAGCTGGACTGGAAAAGCTACATGCTTTCACGCAAAAGAAACTAAAATGTCTGCCATTCGTGTGTTTTAATGTGCATCAATGCTCTTGTCTCAGAGAATAAATTAGACTTAATGAGAATCTATCTACGGAGGATTTGATTATGAAAATCATAGCTTTTCACCATCATTACATGTAGTAAATGCTAATAGTGGGGTTCAAAAGGCCTGACATTAAAGAAACAAAAGGATTTTTAATGCATTTCTAAGCTTCAAAAAATGCATCTTTATGGTTTGATTGGACATTGTACTTATTGTGATGTCTTAGTATTTTCCCCAGTCACATTTAATGCTGAGTAAACATGTAGCTAAATAATCATTCCATTTTTTTTTGTTTTTCTTTTCCCTCATTTTGCTGTAAAATTCTTTTAATGGCTATTGTTAAGTGCTGACATACAAGACTAAGTGCATTTCTTTTGAATGTTGGATTTAAATTTGAAATATCAAACTGTCAAAAGCCTTAAAAGTATCAAAACGACCCTCAGTTCAATGCAATGAAACAGAAATCACCCTTTAGAAAGAAAAAAATTCTTTTTTTATCTAATCAAAGCCAGAATAAAAGCTACTAAATGTTCAAAAGCTGTAGCTGTAGACAAGCACCATGTGATGTCTCATTTAGCTATTTTGTCCTCCTTTTTTTCTCCTGCTGCAGATGAGAAGTAGGCTGAGGCCTTGAAAAGTCCCCTAAGCTCAGTGTGCTTCAGCAGGATGGCTGGCGAGCAAGAATGACTTAGTCTCAAGGGCTCTTTCCAAATTATGTTCGATGGAACTTTGGGTGCTTGTGGTAAACTTATACAACGAGGAGGGGATGTAACATCCATCTGAATTAATTGGTAAATATACATTGCACACAATTCTGGCATCCTCTTTAAAAACTCTGCCAGATTAAGCACACCCTGAACCCCTACCAAATGTCTGTAGCAACTACATCAGGGTTTGTGTCTTGGTAACTTCCCTCTTCACATTAGTCTTGAACACTGAAGTAAAAGATTGTAACAACCTGAATTTTTATATGAAATTCACATGGTTTATATTATTCTTACCAGGGGAGCCTGGAGAATATCCAAGGGAACTCAGGGCACAAGGTGGGGTACACCCTGGATGGGGCGCCAACCCATTGCGGGGCACAATTACACACATTCAGAAATGACACTTAACATTCACACACTACAGACAATTTGGAAATGCCAATCAGTCTTCAACACATGTCTTTGGACTGGGAAACAGGAGCACCCGGAGGAAACCCCCAAAGTACTGGGTGAACATGCAAACTCTGCGCACAAAGGGCGGAGGTGAGATATGAACCCCAACCTCGAGGTGTTAGGCAAACAGTAATTCCAGCTGCAATTCATATCACGGATTTATTTTAATGTGCTCATTCTAGTAGTAACAGCTCATTCACAGTGACTTGTATGGTGGATGATCTACATAATATAAGCTTAATAATAAATAGATTTAAAAAATAAATAAATAAAAATGTGTACTCTTTAATTTGGTGAAGCATTCTGTAAGAAATAGCTGTGGAACGAGTGTCCAGTGTCAGCACTTTATTACACTTAGTAAGTTTTCTACCAAGGGAAACAGAGCAGTTTGCATTTTCCAGTTTCTCTGTAATATGAAAAACTGTTGTTGTTGTTGGTTTTTTTTGTCTCACTAATTTAAAAAAAGGAAACAAAAATAGGTTGATGAGGGAAAGACTTTTATGTAACTGCTAGAAATTTTCTTGTGGATGTTCTACATTAAATATAATTAGAAATAGTTAAAATCTGGACATATTGTTCATTTATTAAATAAAAATTTAAACTGTTGGACAATTGCTGTAGTATACTTTAAAACACTTCAGGAAGTGCTGTTACATGTTGGACTGCATCACACAACCCCGTTCAAACTCTGAATTTGTATATATTTTGCAAGAACACTCTCAGACAAAAGCATCCATTCATTGAAGGACAAGGGCAAAAAAAAAAAAAAAATCCCCGGGTTTCTTTTTGAGTTATGAAGAGACATCATGGCATATCTGGTAACCTTCATTCAGATGTGTCGTGCTCGGCCTGCACTCCCCTCGGGCACACCCAAAGCAGTCCCATCTCCGCCTGACCTTAGCTCTATCTCCTCTCCAGACCTTCAACTAATTTTCCCATTTTTCGCAGCTGCCTCCATTTCCTCAGACTAATCCTTCCACTGTGAGGTGGTATGAGCTCGGCCCAGTTAATGCTCACATCCTCGGCATCTCTCTCTCCCCCCCTCTCTCTCTCTCTGGGCCAGCTGTCCCTGAAGATTTAACCTAGCTCCCCTGGCATCGTTAAATCCATTTCAACATTTCCCCTTTCCAAGGTGCTCTACATTCAGCCAAGATCTGATTTAGGATACAAACAATTAGCTGTGAGGCCAAAGACCTGCTAAGTCTGCAGGGACAGTTCTTCATGCCTTTGGGGATTAATGCACCTCTAATAAATAAATAGCCTCTTTACACAGCCATTGGCTTCATCAGAGCTGCTATTAATAGTTTTTTGTCCTGGCAAATGCAAATGCTAATTTGACGGCTGCACTTCTTTGAAGTAGATGATGGTACTTGAGATGGGGTATTTATAGCCCCTTACAGCTGCAGTTTAAATCTACTTAAGCATACACAAATGGTTTATAAGCATAACCTAAACGGTATTAGAATATATCAAGTGGTGTTTATTAGCCACTGTTATTGCAACTGATTTGAGGTCAGAAATGGCACATGATGTTATAAGAAGTGGCACTGCATGCCTCCACATGACTTTGCTTCCCTATGGTATAAATGAAAACTACTTCCTTCTTCTGGCATTGAGCACTTACAGCTAAATGGGAATTAAAAGTATGTTTTGACATGTAGACATAAGGCAACATCTGCAAATTGTCTAGCGGTAAAAACAGACAATGGATTTCATAGACGCACCAGTCAATTTCTTTACACAGGGAAAAATAGGTCATTTATATGACTAGATGGTGCTGTTTTGCCCCCCAGTGGCTCATGAGCAAACTGCATTGACTAAAATATGTTACATAAGAGTTATGTGTGGCTCCTTGGGAACATTCTTCAAAACTTCAAATTTTGACATTTTCTACTATATAATTCTGAACAATATTCCTGAACTGAACTATGTTTATTTTTTGATGTATCTCAACCAGAAGTAAAGTTCTAACACTTTAAAATCTGTTTACTTCTAAAAGTGAAAAACTGATATATATATATATATATATATATATATATATATATATATATATATATATATATATATATATATATATACACACACACACACAGACACACACACATACAAAAATTTAATTCCAATTCCAGTGAAAAACACATGGCCTCCCACTACATTTATAACAAAATCTACTTGTGGAAAGACAACATTATTGGCAATTTTACAATTTACAATTGCAAATGAATTCTTACTTTGATTATTAGCTGCATCCACATCAGTCTCTGTCTCATTAACTGAGGTAAAGGCCACTCATAGCACTTGTAGCATTGTCTCTTTGGTTGACTGATCTTTCTTCACGCCAACATTGATCAGGAAATCAGTTTTGTTGTGTTGCCTACATTTCTTTCGTTTTATTAAGTCATTTAAACATTTAAAAACTTTCTCCTGGCATCTGTACAGAGTGTGTACATGCTCTTCTCTATTCTGATGATGATGATGTGATGGTGTATCATGGACATTTTGACAGCTGGAATTTGATTACAAACGGAATTCATAGTTCTTATGTCCATTTTGCCATGGCCATAGCTTTTAATCAACAATCAATTCTTTTTTAATCAACAATCAATTCTTAAAAGCCATAGCTTTTAATCAACAATCAACTCATTTTTAAGTAGACTGACTGCATTTACCTTTGCGTTTGTTAAGCTGGCTTGCAGGCAGATGCCAAGGCAAGGTTAGAAAGTAAGCCAAATAAAATAAAATTTAAAAACACATTCACATCATTTTGGTAAAAAAATATTTGTATCTTCATATACTGTAATGTAAAAGTTCCATATAGCAACAGAAACAGAAGTGAAGTTCATAATTCCATCCACGTAATCTCATTGTCAGTCTTGACAGTGATACTGGATGGTCATTTTAATTAACCAATGAACAAATCATTTAATAATATTTTAATAAATTAACAAATGCTCACTCTACCATTTCTTTTATGAAACACTGACACAGATTCTGCACTTTTAATAATTTATACCAACGAAAGATGTCTCATTATTAACCTGATTTAAGTCCGATTAAGTCTGCAGCATTACTGTAGGTCTTGCCAACTTGAATGATGTGTGCACTTTGCACTTTTCCATTTCACACCAGGTTCCAGGAGCTCAAAAACTTGAGATATTCATTATTAGTGATGATTGTGTGACAGGAAGTATCACCGAAGGGATTTCCCCAGCAGCAAAACAAAATTTTGACTCCACTTTTGCACCCACACACAAAGCACAAAGATCAAGTCGGTGGTCTCATAATTCAGAGAGCTGCCACAGGTGTAGCCCTGCAACACCAATAATGTCAGTTATGAAATGCATTATGCACACTAAATTAGGTAGCAAGAGCATCCTTGGCTCCACTTCTGACAGTTAGCCAATTCACATAGCTATCATGGTCAGATGAAAGGCTGCAAATGATGGGTATGAAATTCAAATGGCCTCACTCTCTCAGTTAGTGGAGCATGATGGCAATCTCACAGTTTGTGATTTACATAGAATTAGCCCACAGCTGGTCGAGCCGGGTCCGAGACTTGTGCTGTAATGGTTCCCCGTAGACTGCAATGTTTTAATACCCTGTTAAACGATATTTATGCTCGGATAAGTTCGACTCAAATTGTGCATAGTGAGGGTGCTGCGGTGAGATCTTTAATAAGCGATCTGTGTAATTACATTGCGGTTTAATGATATAGCTCTGTGCCTTTAAATAGAGCAGGGCAATGTTTGTCTATCCATGGCTCGATTCACAATGCAGCCTTGTGTACAAACAGCCAAAAGGCAAGTTAAAATTCATTGATGTGACAACAGGTAATGTTTTGTTTGACCTAGCTAGGCATGATAGATTGTTTGTTAATTGTTTTAGCTATATTTGCCTTCTAAATAGTGATACACAATTAGCAAATTAACCTTTTATTTTATTTTATTGCGTTTACTAGCCATTCTGAACAACATTTCCTAGCCTAATGCGGAATACAAAGTGTATATTTACACTTGGAAATATGTAACAGTTCAAACAATTTCATATCAGAATGTCCATCCATTTTCCATACCGCTTATCCTATGCACGGTTGCAGTGGAGCCTGAAGCCTATCCCAATGAACTCAGGGCACAAGGCAGGGGACACCCTGAACAGGGTGCCAACCCATTGCAGGGCACAATTACACACATTCAGACACCACAGACAATTTAGAAATGACAATTAGCCTACAACACATGTCTTTGGACTGGGGGAGGAAACCGGGGTACCCGGAGGAAACCCACGAAGCACAGGGACAACATGCGAGCTCTGTACAAACAGGGTGAAGGTGGAAATCAAGCCCCCAACCCAAGAGGTGCAAGGAAACAGTGCTAACCACTAAGCCATATACAAAGGTATATAAATAAACACTTTGTATGATAGTATACAAAGATTAGAGTAAGGGTTTACAACTTTGTTTGTATGAAATACTATATAAAGAAGGTTACAAACTAAATACAAATATTTCTACCTTGTCCATTTAAATTTGTACAAGTCTTAAATGTCTTCATATTGTGCATCCATAGTTTAACCTCTGTCTGGTTGGTTGGCCCTTAAATCTAACCTTGTTGATGTAATATTAAATATGCAGTTACACATCTGGCTGACATTTTTATCCAAGGAATCTTATGATCAAGACAGAGTAGTTGGGAGTTAAGGACCTTGCTTGAGGATCCAGTTTGGTGGTGCTGGAATTTGTATGAATAACCTTTAAATCAGTAGCCCCAAAGCCTTTTCCACTGCACCACCACTGCCCTAAACCTGACACACACTGGACAACTAGTATATCAAAGAGAGACTGTAGGCATCTTCATAGAATAATGGAAGTGTATACTGCATACAGTGCATATTTAAATATTTAGCATGACACAGGAATGAAACCCATAACCTAGGAGAGGATTCATCAGCTGGCAGGGCACAAAGCCTTTCAGTGTACCAAACCAAGCCTGCCCATAGCTTTTACTGACCATCTAGTTTTCGAAATATGAACCAGCTCTGCTTCTATAGCAGATCCTTTGTTTCAGCTTATTATTATTATTTTTATTTATTTATTTATTTATTTATTTATTTATTTATTTATTTATTATTTTATTTTTTTTACTGAAGGCAGCTCATCAGACCAATTACTAGCTACAGGGCTTAGGATATTTTGTCAGAAAGGGAAGACTTTTCACAAACATTCACAGATTTTTCATTTTATTTACCCTCCAGGTTTTATTAGCTAATGGTTATTAGCTGGTTATCCAGTATTAGCCGCTTATTGGCCAGATTTATTAACTGACAAAATGGTGTGTTAAAAAAAAAGTCAACAACAACAAAAAAAAACAACATTATTTAAAAACAACTGAACAAAGAAGTGTGTGCTTATTCTCCTCAAATTCAAAACATGTCTCACTGTTCAGAGCATATGGTCTTATTCCAAACTGGTAATACAAAGTGCCACTAGGAAACCAAACAACCACTTCAAATTGCTGTATTTATAGCCATAAACTAATTACAAATAAATAAGCTGGAACTGTTCTCGCGCTTCACTCATGATAGTGGCTTATCTAAACCTTTGTTTAGCAAGGACTTTTTGGTAACTGGACATTCACAATTTTTAGTTGAACACCCTTGATCTTAGAGCACCTTTCTCTAATTGAACCTCAGTATATACAATATAAATAAGATGCGTTTTTTCTAAATTGTAATGTCTCATAATAGCGAACATTTACATTTTCACTATTATTTTGTAAATTTAGTAGTCTAAGTAGAAACAGGCATGTTTAAATTGTATATTTTTATACACAATCAAATATAATTAAAATCAACTGAACAGCAATCTAACGACTGTGTCTACATTAGGTGTTTTCTGATTGGAAAAAGCCCTCCTGTGTTTTTTCCCCTTCACAGGGTTATTACACTTCAGCCAGAAACAAATGCCTGTTATGAGCCTAACCTCTGTGAGAAATAAGTCACATTACAAGTTTCCTGGGGGGATCTAAAATCGACAATTTCCAGAAAGAAAAAAGGATAAGATAGTGACACACACACACACAGGAAGGTGCCGTAAAATGAGGTCTTTCCCTTCGTGGGTGCACTGTCTGCTGGACAACATCTCATATTGTTAATAACATTGCAGCAGAAGGTAAATGGAGTTTGTTAGACCAGGTGACAGCGTGGGGTGACCTTATCAATCTGTGATAAACTGGAAATGGGAAACAGAAATCAAAACGGCGGCCCAGACAGGCCATCGCAGCTGCTGCTCTGCGCTCAGCAGGGAGAATGAATTGCTCTGTTCAGGAAACGGTAAATAAAGCAGATCTTGGGCCAATACAGGAAGCACTACAGTTTTAACTCGTGAAAAGACAGCCGTTAAAACTCACATCTGCGAAAATGAAAGGAGCAAACAACAACAAATATAAAAATGTGCACCGTTTAAGCTGCATCCACAAGGTGTGATTTTACAGAGCAAGCATGCTTTCAAAGAATGCTTGCTGTTTTGCTAATATTATAATATTAAAAACAGACTTTTCTCAAAATGTAGGTAGGTGTCACTAATATTCTACTGAGGAACATGGTTTCATACCTAATCGAATAGTCTACAGTGTATTATCCTGCTTCACACAAACACTTAAACTCTACAGGGTGAAAGGACAAACGCCTACATAGCTGTACAAAAATAGAAAACCAGCAGATACCTGAGAAAGATTTGAACAAACCATACAGCCATATCTTTCTTTTTTTATACTGTGCAATAAAGAACTGAAACAGGGCTTGTGGGAGGCTGTTTCTAGAAATTGAGCCCATCTTCCAGCAGCTGGCACAAGGCAGTCAGTAAAAGTACAAGGCCTGAGGTGAGAGCTGTTGGGAATAAAACCAACAACATCAGACCAACGCTGAGAACAGAAAAAGATCCCAAGCATCAAAGTCCTTGAAACATAATTGCAGAGGTGGTGGAAGTTTAGCCTTGAGCTTGGTGAGCACAGAGAGGCATAGGGAGGGAACATGGGAGGCAGTTCCTAAAGGAATAAGATGTGGGCTGAGGCTATTCTTCCCATAAATACAATAAACTGTGTGTGTGTATGAGAGAGAGAGAGATGATCTAGTGGAGTGGAGGAGGCAGTTTGTACAGTCAAATGAAAATTATATATCTTCTCTTGCACTATGTGGACCTGTGCTTGAATAATGTTTTAATTTTTTTTTTTAATACTGGGAACTGATATTTCAAGTTTTCAGTTGTAATCTAGAATGTCAGTTTACACCACCATAATATATGATTTGCAATTTTAAAATTGTCAATATTAGTGATATCTACCATATTTCACAGGCTGTTCAGTTAACATCAAATGAGCAACTAGATGAATAAAGTTCATTATGACAAACTTTGATGAAAGCATGTCTGAAAGATAGATACAGTGCAAATACAGTGCAAAGCAGTGGCTTTCTCAAGTCAACATAATGAGCAAAAGAATACTCTGTCCTTGCTGATCTCACAGTTTGGTCTGGAGCTTGAAGGCCAAACAACTCTATTCCCTAAAATATTAATTTAAGGACAATAATGGCAGGTTATTTACTATCAGAGTTTATCTAAAATATTGTTAGACATTTAACTGCAATCTTCTTATAATGGGAAAAAACAGTACTTTAAGAAAAAAATAAACCTTTAACATGTGTAGTTAACTTGAGAGAGAACAGATGCAATGAACTCTGAAGGCCATCTGATAAAGAGTTTCACTCACTCACTCACACACACACACACACACACACACACACACACACACACACACACACACACACACACAGCTCTAGAAAAAAAAAAATTATTCACTTTTTTCTTGCAATGGTTAAGGTCCAGGACAATCTTATTATAAATGCTTAATTACTATTTTAATACCAGTTGAGGCATGCTGGCTACAAATGAGCTAATTAAGCCAAGCAAAGTTTCACTTATGCTACTACATGGTAACAAATAATTAAACTTAAATCATAAATAGAATGTATGTTTTAAATTAGAATATAAACACTACAAGTTTGTAAAAAAAAAAAAAAAAAAAAAAAACCTGCCTGTTCTGAAAATCTGCCCAATCACCAACACAATAATCCACATGCTGAGAGCAGGGAAAAAACAGAAGATGTCAGTGTAGCACAGGGAAAAAGAGACAGAGTGTCTGTGTGTGAATACAAGTCCCAAATTAAAAGATGATACTCATCCTGCAGAGTGATGATCCTCATGGATCAACCCCTTTAAACAGCTCTCCCCCTCTCTCGCTCCCTTCTTTGAGAACACAAATTAAATGAAAGGATCTCTGGCCAGCAGCTCATAATTGACTATCTGTCTCATTTTAATAAATGTAGATATGATTAACAGTGCAATATCCCCTGCAATAATGACCCGGTGAGTGTGCAGTGATGAATGGGGACTTAAGCACAGCACGGAAAGGCAAACGTGGCTTAGGTCTGTCGCGAGATTTGCCAAAACTCTGTCTATAAACTAACACACTGCTACATGAGTCTTAAACCCAATTAAGCTGTTGAAAGTATGTACATCAAGCATGAATTGAATGAAGTGGTGTAGCAGGTAGTGTTGTCACCTAACAGCTCCAGGGTCCACAATTCTATCCTGAGCTAGGGTTACTGTCTGTGTGGAGTTTCACAAAGTCATGCTGAAAGGTGGACTGCCTACTCTAATTTGCCTAAGTGGGCTGGTATCCCATCCAGGGTGTATTCCTGCCTTGTGCCCAGTTTTCCAGAGGCTCTATGAATGTGTCTCTTGTTTTGTTACTATTGACCATGTGAGTTTGTTTTGAATTTGAGTCTTGTCTCACTGGTGTGTTTTTTGATCGTGTCCAGCTATTCCATGTTTATTCCTTGATTAGTTTGTCTTTATATAGCCTGTTGTCTTCGAGTCTCATTGCGAAGTCTTGTCGATTGTATTTCTAAGCCCTGTTTTCTGCTTCAATGTTTCCTGCTTGTAACTTTGTTTTCATTTCAAGTCATGGATTTATCCTTAGTTGATGTTGCTCGTTTGTGGTTTGAACTACACTGTAGATTATGAAGAGAATTATTGGTTTTCCCTAAATAAAGCACACACTGAGTGTACATGCTTCTGTCCTGCCTCTAATCACATATTACAGAAGACAAAGCACAGTGTGAGACATGATTAAAAAAAAAAACACGGACGAACAAAGGGGGGTGGATATTTTGTTGAGATAAAGAACAGACGATGCTCCTGAAGCCGTCTGTCTGTTTGCAAGCCCTCAGAATTCTCTGACGTATAAAAATCTGGTAAGCCACCCCCCCCCCTCTTTGCCGGTGTATGACTCAGTACAAATGTCATTCTTGATTATCTGGATTGTCTGAGATTTCCCCTGATGGGTTAAGTATGCAATGAAAACTATATTTCTAGCACTTGGTTCATTCTATTACAACTTACTAGTAAAGCACATGAATAGGCAGAACACCTGATCACCTGTACAGGTCTCTGTGTTTAATCCTTGATTAGTTTGTCTTTGTCTCTATTGTGTTCTTGTTGACTGTATGTGTGCATTTCTAAGCTTTGTTTTCTTCTTTAGTCAGTCCCTCCAGGATTTAATGATTTTGCATTCACAAAAATGAATGCAAAATCAAGCAAACTCCGCAATATTCAGAGGAACTTTGAATTTTTCAAAATTACCGCAGATTTTCTGCAGATTTGGGCCAAGACACGTCATGTGACGTCATCACAACGCGCATTCTGCCAAATCCCTTGTCGATTCACGTGTGTCAATCATGAGTACAGCTAAAAGGTCTCATTTTCCAACAAACATCACAGTGAAAGACAGTGCAAAACAATTTCGTGCAATTGCAGTAAAGTGGTTTTCTGCAACAAAAAGCACAAAAAACTGCAAGTTGCATCGCAAATTTTGAAAAAAGCCGCAGGAAAATTAAGCATTTTTGGCCACACCAATTACAAAAAAACTCAAAATCCTGCACAGACTGTTTAGTTACAGAATTATTTATATTTATGATCTTGTTTTATAATCTTGTTTCATGCATAAATAAATTTATAAAGTCATACATGTAATATACTCAGTAGATCCTGGAATATTTTATGGTGGTGAGTCATATATTGTTACATCAAGTTCTCAATTAACTTTACAATAAACACACCCGCACATCCTCATTAGGACAAGAGAAAGCTCTGAATGAATGAATGAATGAATGAATGAATGAATGAATGAACACACAAATTAATTAACAAATAAACAAATAAACTGGAACAAATCATCTTAGGGGCAATTCATTGAGTATCCTCCTTTCTGCATACATCAGGAATCAGAAGAGCAATTGTAGATCTAATTAATATAGAATGATGCATTAGTTCTGCCATCTGCTAGATGCCTTTAGATACCACATACCCTGTTGAGAACTGTGTCTGTTCCCCCATCTTATTAAACAAGGCACTGAAAAATTATGAAATCTTGCCCTAATTAAAACTAAAATTAATACAAGCCGTCCTGCTGATAAGGGAGGCACCTGTGAACTGAAGCCTGGGCTTCACAACAAAGGCAGCTTTAGTAAACATTAGTAAATAAAATATTACCATATAGTTCATTTTAATACACTATAGCTTTAATAGCTGAAACATGACTTCCGATGGGGATGGGATGGTCCACAAAGAGGTGTAAACAGAACAAGACAAAAAAAATCATTCTAGATAAAAGAAATAAACCCACCTCACAGAGTACTACAACTCAGATGAGACAACTTGGCATTGAACATCAAAGAGCTCGCACTGCTTTCTGAGCATCACTTGGCACACACATGAACGAATACATTATTGAATTTAATTAGCAAGTCCATGTACATGCTGTCTTCGGTAACTTTTCTCGGAGTTCTCAAAGTGGGGTCTGAGGATCCCGAGGGGAATATGAATCATAGCCAGGGTGTGAATTTTTTTGTTACAGTGCTGGAAATCACCCAGTATTACAAAAGCTACTATATCTGTTATTATATTATAGTTTTAGCTTAATTAAATAGTCTTGTGAATTGGTTTAATCCAAACCTCAATAACTCAAAAGCAAGCTGTCTTATAAATAAGGTCAGTTTGGACATAGAGGCAAGTTCAGGAATAAAAAAAAACTCTATGTAGCCAATAAATAGACAAAATATTTCTGTACACATTTATATAATGAGTTTAATATTTGAATATAGACTATATTAATTTAAAAAAAAAACTGTGTTGAAGGGGTCAGTGGAATTTAAGTTAAATTTATTTATTTAAAAAATTTGAGAAGCTCTGTATGACAGACAAGAAAATTCATTCATTAACAGAATTAATAACAAAACTATGTGTGTCTACAGAAGCAACCAAAGCAATATAAAGAGCATCATGATCATTTCACTGTGTCGCTTTCCTGATGCTATCTCCAAGAAGAAGAAGCACCTTGATGTTATCATCGCCAAACATCTGGGCTTCGGATTAATCAAACCAAAGGTATCTTGAGTTTCTGCAGCCCATACTGATCTTCTCTGTGTCCTGTTATAAAGCTGAGCTTCATTCTGATTGATAATCTTAACACTTTTAGACTACTGCCCAATCATGTTATATAAAACCATCAGGAAAATATGGCTAGTTAGCGTAATAACTGTCCAATTCTAATTTAAATATGATTCAGTTTATTTGGAGCATGCTATTACCACTGAGCCCATCGACACCATGATGGCAAGTTTGATGAGCTGCTCATTAATCAACGTGATTATATGAGATGGCAGAAAATCAATAGAGCAGTCAGGCTTTCCAGCACACACGCCTACACGAAGGGTATTAAATAGTACAATTCAAACCCAAGCCAAAATCTATTCAGGATTATGACAGTTACCAAAACAGAGTAATTACTGCAGTTGCCAAAGTGTGCTGGTTTACCCAAAATGTTTTTGGGATTTCATTTCACTGGTTAATTGACCAAGTGAGGATGACAATACAGAATTTGTATTAATAAATTCTACACTCTATACTTTTCTATGTGATATCCCAATTCACAGAGAAGCCAATCTTCATCACTTCTCGTATTTATGGGGGGGCGCATAGAGCACACACCCATGCAAACACAGCTGTTCATCCTCTACTTCCAGACTGATCAGTTCTGATCCTATCCAAATCAGAATTATCAGAGGTTACAATTTATCCATCTAAGGAATGTAAATGAAATGTAAAATCAGGATTATTTGCTCAGAAAGAGGCTGTCCCCTGAAGGATGCTCCAATTACCGCTGATTGCTGTGAGCCTCTAGATTCCGCTGCTGATTGCTAACTGTATGGGCAGCTGCAAAACCACCCATTTGTATGGCTGCCCACTTTGGGAGGATAGATAGTTTGTCTGCTCAAGTGATTGGAAAACACAATAGAAAAGAGCTTGGGTTTGATTTAGTAACAAATCACCAAGTTCCTTTATGAGCATGAAATTATTCAATGTCCCCATAATTGCTAATGCTAATCAAGAAGCAATGCATTTCAAACATCATTAGTGTGGCTACTGTTCATTTCAATGTATGCATGTCACTGCACTTTGACTTTTGTTAGAAACCCTGTTTGGAAAAATCTATGTTCAAACTACTTTTTTTTTTTAACCTCTACGGTCTATGAATAATCTACAACTTTTAGAGTAAACCCTAAGCACCAAACATATTACAGATGCTGTTTCTCTACAAAACTTTCCAGCACTGTTTTGATTGGCTGTGGATTAAAATGAAACCTCTGACCTTACATTCAAAAGTATTTACTAATCTAGAAAATCCTTTCAGACTGGTTAGCATGTTTACATGAGAGGTTTTAAAATTCAAACACTAACTGTAATAGGAAGACTGGTTAGTGTTACTCAGTAACAGTCTAGAATAGTACATACATATGTGAATTCAGACACAAAGCCAGTGTGTTTAGCAGAGATGGAGAAATGTATAAAAATTTAGTGCTGAATTATGCTAGTGCAGCTTGTCAGGATAGTGAAAAATACTAACATAACATGTACCCTAAAAATTTCAGTGTAGCTTGTCTAAACATCTTAAACATAAAACTTTCAGCAGCAACATACATAAACAGAGCTATCCCTGATGCAATACTAAATACGTTGCTCATTTTGTTATGAATATTGGTCCTGGTATCAATGAATACGGAAAAGAAAAAAAATTTACTCATACGTGGTCTGAAAAAAAGGTATTGATGCATCCCCTAATAAATATCAAGAATATCATTGCCATTTTGAGTACATGCTGTCTCAAACCCGTTGATATGCCGAATGTTGGAATTTGCTGGTTAAAACTTGAAAGCACAATCAAATCATAATTCACAAAATTCATGGACTTTCATGAATTTCAAGAATTCATGTGTCCTGGCTAGCTAAACTAAAATACAGCCTTCTTTATTCAGCTTTCAGTCAACAAGGAACTCTGGCTACCAAAAATAGCCTAATTAACAGCTTTCAAGGTGCTACTGGTTATGATCTAACACAATGAAATAAGAAGCAAGTGCGAAAGTCAAAGTCTCCAGAAGAGCTGTGGCTGGTTCTGCAAGATAAGTAAAACTTATACCTCATTTCCTTATAAAATTGCACTAATTCTACCTGAGACAACTAATTTTTTTTTTTTTTAAGCAAATGGTCGACACACCAAATATCGACTTATTAGTTTCATTTATTTCTGTTTACTGCTCGTTATATATATTTTTAAATATAGAAACATTTAACGTCACTATGTTTGAAATCATTTATGCTGTACAGCATTTCTTTGCATGTGCCTAAGACTATTGCACAGTGCTGTATATAGTAGAAATGTCAACTTTCAGAATATGTTGTTTTTTTTAATACTGCCCACTCATAGGTGGGCCTCTCATCAAATAATGTTAAATTAATGTATAGAAACATAAAGAGGTACCACCAGTACAGATTGTGCAGTCTATGGGCATTTACTATATTAGAAACTAATAGCCCTGGAGCTCTCAGAGAAAATGAATAAGCTCCTCTACAAACACAGCATATGAATAATTTATTCCTTTTAGCAAACCTGAGCTGAATTTGACTGCAGGACTTCAGCTGTATAGTCATTCATATTCCTGTAACTGTCCAGTTTCTGTCCAGTTTAACAGTTTAACATATTCCTGTAACTGTCCAATTCCTTTCCAGTTTATCATGTCTGCTAAAGAATCATAGAAGAAGATGTCTGTTCAGAGAAAAGTGTGCTCCTGACATGAGCAAGATGCTCCAATCGGAGTTTATTGTTCCAGGGTTTTTAACAAAAGGTCCAGGAACTTCATCCCTTGAAATACACATAAAAGTACACAAAATACTGTGTCAAACTTATGTTAAACTCACAAGTAGCATAAATAGCAGGTGTACTGAAATATTCACATAATCTTTTTTTGTGGCACTGACATTAGTTCCAAGA